>NC_053169.1:3246986-3451000 GCF_016835505.1 Polypterus senegalus
TTTTGTTCGGAAAATCGTAAAAGTACACCAGATATTATCCAAGGGATTTATTGGATTGGAAGAAATCGAGAAGAATCCCAAATTGGCTCTGAGACTAAGGATATCCTCTGGTATCTGGTATAAGGTTGCCGGTTCAAATCCTGTTACTGCCAGAAGGGATCGTAATCCGTTAGGCCCTTAACTAGAAGGATTGCTCCAGGGGTCTGTACAAATATGTCGACTAAGATCCTCGGCAACTTTTACAGCTGCATTGTTGAGAGCATCTTGACCAGCGACATCACCGTGTGGTACGGCAACACCACTGCTATGGACCGCAAACTCCTGCTGAGAAGATCACCAGGACACCACTGCCCTCTCTGCAGAGCATCTACAACTGCAGAGTCCACAAGAGAACTGCCTCGATCCTCAGGGACCCCCAACATGAACTGTTCACACGTCTACAGTACCCTCAGGCAGGAGGTTTAGGAGTATGAAATGCAGGACTTCCAGGCTAACAAACTCTTTCTTCTTCAAGGCCATTAGACTCCTAAATAACTGACTGGAGTTTATAACCGTGGTCCACCTCCTCCTATCGACCTCACACAACTGTCTTTGACTTGTCCATCACACACCTACCTGCACGTTACACTTTATATTTCTATTCTGTTTTTTATACTTTATGCTGCCTTTGTTACTTATTATTTACGTTTATCTTTATATGTTAGCTTGTTAACCACTGGCATTTGGTGTGGACAGCAAAGAAAGAATTTCATTGTGCAGGGAAACGTGTTTCCTTACTGTGCACACGACATTAAACTTGAAACCTGGATTATTCCAGTTGAAGCCAAGGACAAGTGAACATGGCCGCTCCTCCACAGGATTGCACCGTTGTTGAGCGACGCGCCGTCATGAGGTTTCTTGGGGCAGACGGACCGATTCCTGCTGAAATTCACCAAAGGACGAATGCCACCCTTTTGTTTTTGTTCCTTTCCAAATGAGTTCCAGGCTATTGGCTTCCTATTTTATAAAAGTGTTGCGTAAGCAGATTTTGAGAATGCAATGCGACATTCTGTGTGATGTATGGAAGCAGACGAAGATTTACCTCTGCGTTTTTTTGCATTTTTTTAATTCTGTTTGCGCTTTCTTTTCCTCCGTTAGCCACACTACTTTGATTTTTAGATAAATCCTCATTTGCCTCTCATAAACTCTTGTTGTTCTTCTTATAAATGTAGTCCATTTTTTGCTCTTGTTGCATCTTCTGAATGATGTATTTTGTTAACTGCTGATTTATTTTTAAACTCCGACTGCAAGAATTACTGTAATCTCAATACGAGTGCGTCACCTCCATTAATTTTTCTCATGAATTTCAGAGACAGAGATGGTGGTCCTGCACTCATACATTTCAGGTTTTTTTTTTTGTTATTAATAGCAGAATAGCAGAATTGCAAGTGTAGTCTTTGTGCGTATTCTTGCCTTTTAACGTTTTTCCCAGTTTCTAATTTGCTCTTTTCATCAACGTTTTACATTTTGTTTTCTTGTCTAAATAATCCGCAGTGACGCGATCAGAAGCACAGAGGCGTTAGTATTGTCTTAAGCGTTAAAGGACCCTTTGCTAGTCTTGAATGGAACCCTCCTGTTCTTGCTGTGATTTTTGAGATCATTTTCTTTAATTAACTTTTGATGTTAAAATGTGTACCATTCAAAGTACCAGGGGAGCTGAAGATGGTGTCTGGAAAACTGGCAATCGGGTCCAGAATGGTGCCAAATGATTAAATATTCAACATTTATTTTCAGTTTAAAAATATGTAGCATAACATTGAATGCAACTTGAATTTGTTTTGATTAAATTAATTATTCAAACATACCCATTTCAGTGCCCTGCCCATTAAATATTCATGAAGTTAGAAGACTAAAATGTTTTTTTGTTTTTCTCCAAAATCCCTGCACTGTGATGTGTTTCTCGCTTGTATTAACATTCGGCCTGATGTGTTGTTTGTAAGCAAATTACAGCTTGAAGGCCATCATTTATACAAAGCTGTGCTTTACACTCTTCTTAGTCCTACACACGGACTCATTGTGCAAGTTTAGTCTTTAAGTGAACTTCTGTTTGTTTTGTGTATTTTTAAAATATTTATTCACTAGGGGGCTTCACCCCCTGCTCGCTTCGCTTGCCAACCCCTCTGGCCTGCGCTACATGCCAGCCGCTTTGTGTCTCTGCCGCTCGCGTATGTGGATTTCTCTTTTATTTCTCTCAGATACACCTCCTCGTTGGGAAGAAACTCTACCAATGGCAACACGAATTAGACGATCCACAAGTCTCCGACTTACAGTTTAAGGCCAAACAATATCTACTGTACATCCTTCTGTCATGTCACCTATGTCCATATATTCGATCTCTTTTCGCTTTTACCTTTTCGCCAATATTGCCTTGAATTTTGATTCCGTGTTTGAAATTACGCCGTGACAACGCAATGTATAACTGCCCGTAAGTGAATATCGTTTCTTTCTCTGTTCAAGAAATGTGTCTGACGATAGCATTCACACAAATAAGAAATGATTTCTCTCACAGGATTTCACTTTCACCAAACAACCTGTCTTTTAATTCTCTCAGATAGACCTCTTCATTGGGAGGAAACACTACTGTGGCAACACGAATTTGCAAGTCTCTGTGATTTAAAGTTTAAATCCGAACAATATAATCGATCTCTTTTCAGTGTTCCATTATTTCACCGAGTAATAATTTCCATTTGTTTGTTAGCACTAATGCGATCTTTACTATCATTTTTTTTGAGACTTTTGAATTTTTATACTTTCATTATCTCTATACCTGCTCTTCATGTGTACCGCGCCAACGTTTTTTAATTCTTTATGACTTTCTACTTTGTCATCTACTCTTTGTCTTTTATTTCCGGCCCCGGACCTGGTTACATCTCTTGGCACAAAGTCTCATCTCATGGGATGTGAAAGTGTGTCTCTGAGAAAATTACGTCTCGTCTCCTTCCAACTTTCCTTTTTTTTTATTTTATTATAGAGAGAAATGCATTATGTTTTTGCAACACAATAGTCATCATCATGCTGCAGTTTCTTACATTTTTTTTGTTGCTTACTGAAAAATTCTGCTAATTTAAAATATATTGTAAAAGAGTGCTATATTTTAAATGCAAAATGTTGATGTAAAGGGCAGTTTGGAAACCCAGTGCCTGAATTTATACTACAGGTGCACTAAAGGAGCAGACTCGCCTCTCTTAGGAGACGGTCCTCCGGTGACGTGGGTCGTGACATCCTTGACATGTTGAGAGTGGGAACAGTTGAGGAGCTGGTTTAAAAATGTTCTACACATAATGCAGGACAGGCACATCCCAAGAACTGGAATTAGTAGGAAATTAAAAAGAGACTGCAGTGGGTTAGTAAGGAGGTTATAAAGAGGCGTATAAGACTAATAACGGCGTATGAGCGCATGAGGGCAGCCATTAAGAAGGATGTTAGGGAAGCTAAAAGGCAGTCGGAGAGAAATATAGCAGATGAGGTGAAAGACGACCCTAAGAGATTCTTTGCGTTGTGGACGCTGGCCCGGACACAGACAGGCAGACATGTTGTTCATCACCCAACACACTGTTTATTTACAAATATTTACAAACTGTGCACTCACACCCCAGTGCCTCTTGCACCGATTCCCCCAAGTCCAGGCCTCACAGTCTCTGTGCCTTTCTCTCCTGGCCGCCTCCAGTCCTCACTCCAGCTCCGTCCTCTTCCACCCGACTTCTGCCAATGACTGGAGGGAGGCGGCCCCTTATATACAGCTCCCGGACGAGCACCAGGTCTTCCCGGCATTCCTCCCTTGGCCATGCCCCAGCGTGGCGGAAGTGCCGGCTGTCCTCCCGGCAGCTCTCCGGGTGTCTCCCAAAGTCTTCCCCTGCACTTCCTGGTGTGGCGGAAGTGCTGGGCTCTCGGGATATTTAGGCACTGGGGCGCCGCCTGGCGGTGGCCACGGGTCCCTACAGGGCTGGGCTTCCATGCCCTTTTCTCGAGGCCCCCAACATAACCAGGGCGGACGCCCCCTCTCGGTCTGGAGCCCTCCTCCGGTCCTCCTGGGCGTCCCGGCTGGGTTCCAGCCCCGGCCGGGGACCACACTGTATTTTAAACAAGCAAAAATGTCGGTTTATTTCTATTTATTAGAAAGAAACGATATTCACTCACGGGCAGTTATACATTGCGTTGTCACGATGTAACTCCAAACACAGAACCAAAATTCAGAGCGATATTGAAGATATTATTTTTACTGAAGTTTTACAGTAAAAGTTTAAAAAGTATTTGCATTTTAATTTTAAAGCCAAACAGAATGACAACATATTATGCAACAAATAACTCTAGCGCAACATGAAACATAATTTTCTTTCGATTTATTACGTTTTACTCTTTTTTTAAATATGGTTAATTACTCGCTGAAATGTAAAATAGTTCTATTATGCATATGTAACAGTTCCTATGAAAATAACAGTCTGTTTAAATTGTACATCCGCTTCTCCATACGCAAGTGGCAGAGCCGTGAAGTGGCTAGTGCATAGCGCCTGCCCGGTGGTTGGCGAGCAGCGGGCAGAGCCCCCTAGTTTGTGTATATTTTTATGTTCGAGACCACGTATCATTTTATAAATGGACTGGACTGTCAGAGGTTTGCTTTGCTCTTTGGTTGATTCAGGCCTGCAGTTTTGATTTATACAGGGAGGTTCACACAATGGAGGCCCTGAATATTCTGCGATCATGCAAGGTGCTCCTCAGTATCTGGAGCTTTGAACAAACTGGGATATCCCTGAGCTAGGTAGGTGAGGTAGGCGCCGGACAGCTGTCGCGACATTTAACCTCCATTTGCAACTTCTGGGTGCCTACCACCCGTACCCCTTCACTCAGTCAGGTTGGTGGTTTCCAGTATTGAGCAGCACATCTTCATGGTGCAAACCTACTGGGTCACCAATCTGTTTAAGCGATGTCAGAATCAACTGGATGATCGTGAGTCAACGGAAGGTTACTTCGAGCAAGATGGAGCAATGTGTCGCATATCGGCAAGCAACATGGCAGAAATTGAGTCCTTCTACGGCAAGAGGGTCATTTCGAAGGGGCATTGGCCACCACGGTTGCCAGATCTGACACCACCAGACTTCTTCCTTTTGGAGTCTGCTCAAAGGAAAAATCTATCGGGAACAGACCTCGCACTGTGGAAGATTTGAAGGAAAATATCCAATGTGAAATTGCTGCTATTGAACCCCAAGAAACGTGCCAATTCATTTAGGAACATGGAGCGCCGCATTGAAATGTGTCTGTCAGAAAACGGGAACCACTTCCAGCATCACATGTCATGCAATCGTTTCCACATACGTCAAGGTATAGAGCGTATTGTTATGGCTCGGATTGCTTCATCCTAACTGGAGTTACAACAGAATATTCGGGGCCTCTTTCAAGTGAATCTCCCTGTCGTATCGATATGCAATTTGACACGAATGCTGCAGTCTGATCCGTAAAGTGTATTGTGATGAGGGAGGATGTGGGGCCTCGGTGTTAGCAGTTTTGAATTTTTTTTTCAAAGCAGCTAAATGTTTAAACGTTCTTTTTCTTTTAATACACACCCCTGGTACTGACTGTCCATGGCTCACTTACTCTTATTGTCTGTAAATGTGTGATGGGAGACCACTGCCATTACCTGGCCAGGCTGCCAACTGTATGGAATGACTGGGGGAGAGAGAGCACTGGCAAGGCAGTACCTTCCCCGGGACGCTAGAGGGCACCTTCCCTGGGTGACTGTGTGACCATGGATTCCCACAGAGCATGCTGGGAGTTGGAGTTTGGCAAAGCCCTGTTGGGTTCTATGGGGGCTACCAAGGGGGCGCTGCAGAGCCCTACATTGGACTCTCGCCACACCAGGGAGTGATTGCAGGTAATACTGATGAGCCACCTGGGACACTCCCAGGACCTGCCTAAAAGGAGCCGCCAGAGTCTGGAGGAAGAAGAAGGGGGAATGGAGGCAGAAGGACTGGGAATTGGCAGCTGAAGGAAGGATTGTGTTGCGGTGCTCTATGGACTGTGCCGTACTTTGGGGGAGCGAAGAAAAAACACTGTAAATGTGTCGGGTTAGGGCGCGTACCACACGTGATAATTATTTATTTTTAAGTTTGACTACTTGCATATTTATTGCTTTTTTTAAAATGTTTGATATCTTCTTTATGCAATTTTGCTGTGTTGTTATACTGTGTACCCTTTTCTTCACCAGTGGGACTAACAACAAATACATTTCATTGTACTGTGAGCTGTAGGGGTAATCAATTAAATTGAACTGAATAATCAAAACAAAAGAAAAAAGTCTTCACATCTTCCAGTGTTTTAAAATGATTATTTTTTACACATTTACTTTATTTACTCACCCACAAACTCCATTACTGTTCTGTGACATTGAGACTCCAAAAATCAAATGACATTTTTCTAATGTAATTGGAGAAGGTGGTCCTGAACTTTCTCTCTCTCTCCTCCATACAAACAATAGATTGTCTTAATAGGCTCCGTACCTGTTCTCTTATTGTTAGAACCACATTGCATTTCTTTGCTGTGTTTAGTGGGCAATTTCTCACAACGTATTCATTGCATGAAATTGTTTTTAAGAAAGATGAAACTGCAAGTCGATTCCCATTATAGAAAAGAGGTTGTCATTTTGTATGTTTTTTTTTTTAATAACTTGGCTGTAGAGAATTTTTCAAGCAATGATGAAATTCCGCACTCCTCCTTTTTCCTCTTTTCATTGATGTTCATGTGCCAGTGTAAATTTCACTCTGAAAATCCAGATAGCATAACCAGTTTAGTTATTTCTTGAAATTGTATTTGATTACCTTTCAGTGTCCTCCATAACATTTTTTTTTCTTACTTGATTTTTCCCTCTCTGCTCCACAGTTTAAAATTGCAAATTAAACAATTCAGACTTCGGGATTAAAGTGCGCATTGCAGACTTTCATTTAAGGGTCTTTGCATACATTTCGGTCACATGACCCTTTTACTACATGCCCCCAATTCAGGGCACCATAAGGTTTGGGATAATCGGCGTCACAGGTGTTTGTGGGTTTCCTCGGCCTGCGTCTACCCTTTTGGAGTCTGTTCAAAATGAGGACAAGAAAGACCAATAAGCCATTATGAGGCTGAAGAACAAGAATCAAACCATTGGAGACATCGGTAAAACCTTAGGATGACCAAAATCAACTGTCTGGAGTATCGTGAAGAAGAAAACACACCAGTGAGCTCAGGAATCACAAAGGGGCTGGTGGGCCAAGGAGGACCTCCACTCCTGATGACAGAAGAATCCTCACTATGGTAAAGAAAAAGCCCCAAACGCCAGTCCAACAGACCAGAAACAGTCTTGAGGGGGCCGATGTGGACGTGTCAGAGACGACTATCAGCAGATGACTTCATGAAAAGAAACACGGAGGCCACGCTGCAAGATGAACACCACAAAAACAGGATGGCCAGATTAGTTTGTGACAAAAGGTTTGAAGGAGCCTGTAGAAGTCTGGGAAAAGGACAAACAGACAAGACAAAGATGAACCTCATCAGAGTGACAGGAAGAGCAAATTGTGGAGATGACAAGGAACTGCCTGAGGATCTAATTGTTTGACAACCTCATCTGGTAAACATGGCGGTGCTGGTGTATTATGGCTACCACAGGTCCTGACTGGTACACTTCTCTTCATGGATGCTGGAACTGCTGATGGCACAAGGAATTCTGAGGTGTTTAGAAACATCTGATCTGCTCAAGTTCTACTAAAGACCTCCAAACTCAATGGACGGTGCTTCATCCTACAACAAGATAACGAGCTAAACAGGCTGCTGAGGTGACACAGATAGAAAATTCTGGAATGGCCAAGCCAGTCACTCGATTTCTTCCAATTGAGCAGCCCTTTCATAGGCTGAAGAGAAGACTTCAGGGGTACAAGCCCCCCCATAAACAAGCAGGAGCTGAAGATGGCTGCATTAGAGGCTTGGCAGAGAAGATCCTCAGCACCGGGTGATTTCTATGAATTGCAGACTTCAAGCAGTCATTGCATGTAAGGGATATGTGACATATGACAATGGCTTTAATAGTCCTGCCACTGCTGTGTTGCTGAAATGGGGGGACCGTGTAAAATAAGTTCTTAAGCTTGAGTCACAAAGCTGCACAGGAGAATTCAAGGAATAGAAACTTTATTGCCGTTCTGCCAGATACAAACGCGAGTCTCTTACAGAGGTGATCGGCCTCCCAGGGAACAGCTGTCAAACGTGACCCACCGGCCCCGACTCCTGCTCAAAAAGAACACAAAGTCTTCTTCATCAAGGGGATCCAGGGGGCCGGCAGCAACAGCCGAAGCGGAGGAAGTCTGGGGGAAGAGAGACAGGAGAGTGAGAGACCACAGGATGGACGCGGCTCGATCTTTTAAATGTCCGTAGCCGCCTCGCGCGACGAGCCAGCAGCTGATCCCACAAACAGGTACTGAAAGAGTGGGTTTCTTTTCCATTGAAAAACTGTTTAAGAGGGGCTTTGTGAAGGGCCAGCGCGTCCCCCCAGTGGCAGCGGTCACAAAGCGTTGTCATTTCTACGAGGTGAGACCGAAATGTTTGCGAAGACCCTTAAATCAAAGTTTGCTGTGTGTACTTTAATCATGCCCTGAATTGTTTGAATTGTAATTTTAAACTGTGGAGCAGAGGGGGGAAATCAAGGAATAATGTGTCTTTGTCCTAAACTTTATGAACAGCACTATATTATAAAAAGTTCTAATAAATGATAAAACAAATCTTTGCAAGGTATTAATACAGATCCTGTTGTTATGAGTCTTTATATATCAATAATGGTGAAGTTCCCCTTGTGAAAATAATGACAATTAGTTAACCAGACGAGTTGGTAAACACTGAAGAAAACAAAGAGCACAAGAAGTGTGCAAGTTGACGCCATCAGAGCCGTCTTTCTCAGATGTGGGTCCAAAGTGAACTCCCAGTTCTAATGGCATTGGTGCTTTTATAGTGGTCTCCTCAAAGGGGCGGGACTTCCTAGACTGGTGAGCAAGTGACGTCGCTCATCTTCCTGCTGACGTTCCTCTGAACTGCAGATGGGAATGGAGATTAGGTTAGCAATAGTGCCCTCTCTCAGCTCGGAGGGGTATTGCTGACCCGGCTAGAGCCATGCAGAAGACCCCTAAGTACACCAGCTTGACACCCTTTAGTTTAGGAAGGCTGAAAGACAGAACAACTGCCTCAGTGATGGTTTAATTTTTAAAATGATTTTAAGAAAGAAACGAAGCCACCTTAGAGTTAGGCAGGTACTCACACATTCTGTGCACGTCCTCATGATAAAGTTAGCAAATAATATCAATGTATGTATTTTTACTTTTATTACATTTTTAGGAGAAGAAAACAATAAAACAAAGCTGAAGAGATGCAAAAAACATTTTACAGTGGCGTATATAAAAATTCCTCCCCTTCCAACAATGCCCACCTTCTAACAATGTTTATTTATTATAGTATGCAGTGTGTGACAATTCAGTCCACAAGATTGTTTTAATACGTTAATTTACAAAATGTATTTTATTAAGGAAAACCTCACTTACTGAAATCAAATAAAATGTAGATCAACTGGTATCTTTTTTTTTTTTTCTTCTAAAGAAAAATACAGTAAATAAATAAATACAATTGACGACTCTAGTGACAGATCTAGATGTATATGTTTCTCAGTGCAGGCAGGTCAGCACCAATAAATCATTTCACAGTGAGGGCAACTCTCCCTTGGGGCTTGAATTCGCGCGCTGGTTAATAATATCTCAACGACAGCTTGATAAATATTTGCCCAAATATCTTGATACATACCAGTCTGTTTCAAATGTCGAGGGAAATAAGACATTGCTGGCACTGGATTGATAATCTACCAGATATTAACAGATGACAAGTAATCAAGCGAGGTGCTTTCAGTATTAAGGTGATTACAACAACACGGGGTCAGATTTCCTGAACCCCTTGATGAAATAAATTGGGACTGGCGTCTGCTCCAGCGTGCCCCCCGACCTTGTGTCCAGTGCTGCTGGGACAGGCTCCATGAACTGTCTATCCAGCAGGGGACGCTAGCTCCCTTGTTGGAATAACTTCTTTTGTAATTGCGACATGTTACTTAACCCGAAACTATATAGATAGTGAATATTATAAAAAGGTGATATCCCTCCCTTAGTGATACGGCGGTAAGAAATCACAAGAAATAACTTGGCCGGTTTACGCTGCATAACAGACGGGAAGCCATGACAAGACCTTATGTAGAGTCTGCCATTTTTATCGCTGCGTTGGGAGGATTTTCCGGATTTTCCAGATCAGATGACTTGTCAGCTTCAAAGGTGTGCCGGGCAATGTTCCATGGCTTTATACTCTTTCTTCATGTGCAGACCCCCACTTCGGTAAATCATGCCATTCCAAACAAGAAAAAGAGAAGATCATGCTGACTCTGACACACAGAAATAGTACAATGCCCATTTTCGTAGTTGTCCCTTTCTTGTCTTCTAATGCTTGCCTAGCAGTTCTAAATGATGAGCCCCAGTGTGCTAAATCTGGCCTTGTGTTAGCTGTACGTGTGAGTGGATTTATAAAATATTTTTTGTACAGAGCACAGTGACATATTATTAAACTTTTATATTCTGATTACAAACTGGGACAGAAAATGGATGACATTGACACAGACCAGTGTTTCTCAGACTTGATCCTGTGGACGCCATGATGCTGCAGGTTTTTGTTCCAATGAACGTCTCTCTTGAATTGGCCTCTTTGCCTAATCAAGCGAGGTGTTCTGTATTCCGCTTTCTGTGTTTTAGGGCCAATATAGAAACTACAAAATTAAGTCTGCCCAAATTTTCATTAGAATGTTTAAAGCATTTATGAATATTACATTGGGATACAGTAATCCCTCGCTATATTGTGCTTTCGACTTTCGCGGCTTCACTCTATCGCGGATTTTACATGTAAGCATCGGATTTTTCGCTGCTTTGTGGGTTTCAGCAGACAATGGGTCTTTTTACTTCTGCTACATGCTTCCTCAGTTGGTTTGCCCAGTTGATTTGATATAAGGGACGCTATTGGCAGATGGCTGAGAAGCTAACCAATCAGAGCACGCGGTTAAGTTCCTGTGTGCTGATTGGCTCAGCTGCGGAGTGCCAAATTAGATTCTGCTACTCGAATTAGAATCTTGTCTCGCTCATTCAGCATCAACGTGTTTCGCTGTGTAAAGAGTTAACTTTTGTGCTCTTTTGTGTTTCTTTGTGCATAGTCAAGTGCTTCATAATGGCTCCAAAACAATCTCCTCCTGCTACTGCTTCAGGGGCCGTGCCCAAGCGCCAATGGAAGATGCTAACGATTCCATAAAAAGTAAAAGTTTTGGATATGTTGAAGGAAGGGAACAGCTACGCCACTGTAGGACGCCATTATGGCATCAACGAGTCCACGATTCTTTTTATTTAAAAAGGAGGAAAAGAATATAAGATCTACAGCCGCAGGGCGCAAAACGAGTTGTAAGTGGACGTAATAAGGCGTTAGTCCGGATGGAATCTGTTTTAGGGATTTGGATTGAAGACTGCTGGGAGAACAACAATGGCGGTGCTACACAGTCGCCTGAAGTGGCTCCTTTAGAAGAGCTGTAACGCTCTCCTTTGTTGTGCAGTAAAATTAAACTCATTGTTATCGGACAAGTCATCGTGTCATTGTTGGTGAGTAACCATAATTAATTTTCTACATACAGTACTTAATACATGTACGTACGTTTAGTGTCACTGTACACACATTTTACTGTATACAATTTTTCTTGCATTGTACGTACGTATTGCTGGTGGCCGGTCTGTCGTAATGTCTGTAACATATGTGATATCGGAGACACTCAATATCTTAAATAATATTTAGATTTTACTGTGTATAAACCGTGTGTTTACATACATAATTTCAACGAATCTTACCTAATATCTAAGAGAATACAAAGGGTTTATGCTGTATAACTGCGGAAATGTTTAAAAGAGTGTGGGAGAGTTTATAAGGGCTTAAAATATATAAAAATAACCATACAAACATATGGTTTCTACTTCGGATTTTCACCTTTCACGGGGGGGTTTTGGAACGCAACCCCCACAATCGAGGAGGGATTACTGCGATTTACTGTGATGGACTGGCGCTCTGTCCAGGGTTTGTTCCTGCCTTGCACCCTGTACTGGCTGGGATGGGCTCCAATAGGAGAGGCTTTGGGAACCAAGCGGGTTAGAATAAAACTGACTGGGTGACACTGGAATAGTTTAGTGTTGTGTTTTTTTTTTTTTTCCTGGGGTTTGTGGGTGTTCATCATCTTCATCATCATGATTTGTACAAGGTGTGTCTATTAAATAACAAGACTGTGATGCCACCTAGTAAACAAAGTAGTCAGAACCGGTTATAACTGCATGTGTGGTGACCTTGAGCATGTCTGAACCTGCATGACAAGCAGCGACACTCTTATGACGTTCAGTTGATTGTGAGTCGCCATTTAGTGTGGCTGTATTTTCTGTAGTGTGCTGAAAAAATGCTAAGTTTAAAAGTTGAACAACGTGTCAATTTGAAATTTTTTAGTAAAATTGCACAAAACAGCAACAGAATGTCTTCAAATGCTTACTACAGCTTATGGGAATGACTGCCCGTGTCGTGCGTGCGTGTTTGAGTGGCACAAAAGATTCAGCGAGGGACTTGAGCATGTCGAAGATGGAAAAAAAATGGCTGCAACTGTGGGAAAAATGGTTTCATTCTTCACCAGGACAACGCGCCTGCTCACACAGCACTTTCTGTCAAGCAGTTTTTGACCGACAAGCACATTACTACACTTCGCCTGATTTAGCACCGTGTGACTTTTATCTTTTCCCAAAAGTTAAATCCGTGCTTAAAGGGACACGTTTTGAGTCAGTTGATGCTGTAAAGAAGAAAACGGTGGATGTGTTAAAACGGCTGACAGAAATTGATTTGCTCCATGCCTTCGACCAATGGAAAACAAGAGTGCAGCAATGCATTAGTGCAAATGGGGAGTATATTGAAGTGGACAAGCATTAATTTTGTAATACATATAAATAAAGGTGAGTTATTTAATAGACACGCCTCGTATTCTGATTATTTTACTAATAAGCACATCGGGGGGTCTGACACTGAAGAAGGTGCAGACTTGCGTCCAGGGCTGTCGAGTTGGTAGATAAATCCTTCGACTCTGACTCCTTAGAATTGGATTGCTGAAATAAATGAACTTTTCAATGATATTCTAGGGCGGCACGGTGGCGCAGTGGTAGCGCTGCTGCCTCGCAGTTAGGAGACATGGGTTCACTTCCCGGGTCCTCCATGCGTGGAGTTTGCATGTTCTCCCCGTGTCTGCGTGGGTTTCCTCCCACAGTCCAAAGACATGCAGGTTAGGTGGATTGGCGATTCTAAATTGGCCCTAATGTGTGCTTGGTGTGTGTGTGCCCTCCGGTGGGCTGGTGCCCTGCCCGGGGTTTGTTTCCTGCCTTGCACCCTGTGTTGGCTGGGATTTGCTCCAGCAGACCCCCGTGACCCTGTGTTTGGATTTAGCGGGTTGGAAAATGGATGGATGGATGGATGATATTCTAATTGATTGAGAGGCACCTGTATGTATGCAACCTCATAGACACTCTTTACATGCGGAAGGCTCGCCGGTCTGTGAATGTGAAATGTTAGCCTGATGTTCTGATGTGTTTGTGCCTCTTTTTAGGGTTCTGCTTAACCAATTTCTGTTGGCGTCATGAATACGAGACCAAGCAATGCCACTACACCTTATTGCTTCAGAGGATTGTGGTGTTTTCTTTTCTTTTGAGATGCCTTGAGTGCCATGTCTCTGACTGAGTCATTTCTGAACACCCAAATGACATTGGCAAAATTTAGCTGGCAGAATGGGTGTCTACATATTTGCCATGTAAAATGCTATCCTGTGGGCAAACAAATACAGTGGAACCTCGGTTCACGAAAGTCTCGGAACACGTACAAATCGGTTTCCGACCAAAAAGTTTCCCAAACATTTTTGCATCTGTTCACGACCACAGACTCGGTATACGAACAAGCCAGCTTCCCATTTGGTTTGTGCACGCCGATGATTTTCTTCCGCACGTGTTCAGTCTCTTCCTGTGCAGAGAGAGAGAGAGACGGCTGGATGCATAAGGCTTGTTTTTAAAGAGACAGATCCGAGCATTGTTTTAATCTCGTTATATTTCATGAAGACTTTTTTCTGTTGGATTTTAACCTCCACATCACTTCTGTTTATAGCGATTGGTTCGTATCGTGCATTGTTGCAATGTTACTTTTCTTGGTTGTTTATTAAATTACAGATTTTTCAAATGTTCATTTTTTCCCCTGTGCTTAAAACTCATTAAAAAAAAAAGTTTTTAGCGAGCGGTTCGTAGCGCTACAACACAAACTCTTGCAGTGTTAGTTTTCTCTGTTGTTCAAGGTTTTCTTAGTGTTATTCAGTGTTTTTACATTTAGTTTACTATTACGCTGTGCATTCTATGGTGTAATTAACTATATTTGTGCTTAAAAATCTTTAAAAAAACATATTTACATACAGCTTGTACGGTCTGGAACGGATTAATTGTATTTACATACAGTCTTATGGGGGAAATTACTTCAGTTCACGACCAAATCGGTTTACAACCAGAGTTTTGGAACGAATTATGGTCGTGAACCGAGGTTAACCTGTATTGTGAAGTTCATCAAACGTTTGGTTCTAAAAGGAAGTTTGTCGTATCATATTTTTGTGAGTTTCCTACACAGTAATTTTGTAATGGTTAAAGAAATATCACGTATAATGTTATGTATGGAGCCTTTTCGTAATGCGGAGGTGTTTGGAGGTATCTGAGCGATGTGCCTTCACTTTGTATTTGATGGCAGTTTTATGAAAGGTCTCAATTTCTATTTCTCTAGAACCCTGATGCATGGCATCATTTTCAAAACAGGCTTGTTATTAACAAGAAAGGCTGTCTATAATTTGTTGTAATTTAATGATCCCATCACCGCATTACTCACAATTAGGATGCAACCTCCGTAATGCCACGTGTAGTGTCTGTTTCATTAATAGTACCGAGAGCATGAAAAGGAGATTTATTAGGACTACAACAACATCATCATTTATTTACGTATTTGTGTAGCACACTTTCATATATGAAAATAGCCGGTTAAGTCTGCAGGTGATTACCTAATGAGGTCTGAAGGGCAGATGATGTGCAATCAGCTACATTTTCACAGAGCGTCCTGGACAGCAGATAGGCTTGGGCAGATTTGGGGCTGTTCCTGTCATGCTTTCCCCTTGGGGATTAATAAAGTCTATCAGATCAAAACCAAATGAGAAGGACTTGGGAGTTGAAGTGGAATGGTCACTGTCTGCAGAAAGACTGTGGACAGGTGCCATTAGGGGGGCTCACACAGTGCTACGTTTCCTGATGTATAGAGCACAAGTTAAATGAGTCCTCACCTGGTTTTCTGTGTGCAGTTTTGGTCCCCAGGCTACAAAACAAAAGACATAGCAGCATTGGAGAAAGTCCGAAGGGGAATAACGAGGCCGACTCCAGGACTGCTGGGGGTGAGTTATGAGGAAAGATTAAAAGAGCTGAGCCTTTACAGTTTAAATTAAGAGGAGACACGATTGAAGTGTTTCAAATTATGAAGGGAATCAGTCCAGTGGATCTGACTTTAAAATGAGTTCATCAAGAAGACGGGGACACAGTTAGAAACTTGTTAAAGGTAGATTTTTCACAAATAGGAAATGTTTCTTTATACAGAGAACCACAGACAAGTGGAATAAGTGAGCAAGTAGTTTGGTAAGAATTTAGGGGCCTTCAAAACTCGTCTTGATGTTATTCTGGAGGAATTAATCGGATAGGACTGGTGAGCTTGTTGGGCTGAATGGCCTGTTCTCATCTGGATTGTTTTAATACTGAAGCTTTATAACTCACTGGTGAGGCTTCATCTGGAGTCCTGTGTGCAGTTTTGGACTACAAACAGGACACCACAGCATTAGAGAAGGTCCAGAGAAGAGCAACTTTATGAGTTATGAGAAAAGATTAAAAGAGCTGAGTCTTTACAGAGATGAAAAGGAGACCTGACTGAAGTGTTTAAAATGATGAAGGGAATGAGTCCAGTGGATCAAGATGAAGACTTTAAAATGAGTTCATCAAGAACACGGGGACACAGATGGAAACTTGTAAATTTCACAGAAATATTAGAAAGTTTGTCTTCATATAGAGAACTACAGACACCTGGATTAATTGACCAGTTTTATTTCAGGCTTATTTTAGGGTAGTGTGGATGAATGGTGAAATGGAGACTGATGTCTGAGTTTTTATAAAAAAACTTGGTAGTGTGGACGGGCCATAGTTTTAGAAGGATTTTTCTTCTGAAGATAATTGGAAAAAAAAAAAAATAGAAAAAAGTGCATGTTGTTTTCCTAGATATCATGAATTTGTTATAAGACCGTAAAACTGGCACATTTGTAGTTTGAGAATAATGGACAACAACAACATTTATTTCTATTGTGCATTTTCAAACAACAACAGAGCACAAAGTGCTTTACAAGACGTCAAAGAAAAACAAATAAGATTAGGCACGAATTTTAATGAAGAAGCAACAAAAAAAGTCCTCTTCCATTTATCAGCCTTGTTTGTTGTTCATTTCTGGAGTAAATTCTAAAAGCTGGGTGAATAAAAATGAAATATTAATTGGAAAGTCTGAGCATCCAAACTACTGGATTTCTGAGTGTAATTTTTTTGTCTTCATGTGCATCTCTCTCTATCTGTCTGTCTGTCTGATCCTGCCAACTACTATCTATCTATACACATACAGATGCTGGTCATAAAATTAGAATATCATGACAAAGTTGATTTATTTCAGTAATTCCATTGAAAAAGTGAAACTTGTATATTAGATTCATTCATTACACACAGACTGATGTATTTCAAATGTTTATTTCTTTTAATTTTGATGATTATAACTGACAACTAATGAAAATCCTAAATTCGGTATCTCAGAAAGTTAGAATATCAATTAAGACCAATGCAAAAAAAGGATTTTTAGAAATGTTGGCCAACTGAAAAGTATGAACATGAAAAGTATGAGCGGGTACAGCACTCAATATTTAGTTGGCCTGGATTACTGCAGCAATGCGGCGTGGCATGGAGTCGATCAGTCTGTGGCACTGCTCAGGTGTTATGAGAGCCCATGTTGCTCTGATAGTGGCCTTCAGCTCTTCTGAATTGTTGGGTCTGGCGTATTGCATCTTCCTCTTCACAATACCCCATAGATTTTCTATGTGGTTAAGGTCAGGCGAGTTTACTGGCCAATCAAGAACAGGGATACTGTGGTCCTTAAACCAGATACTGGTAGCTTTGGCACTGTGTGCAGGTGCCAGGTCCTGTTGGAAAATGAAATCTGCATCTCCATAAAGTTCGTCAGCGGCAGGAAGCATGAAGTGCTCTAAAACTTCCTGTTTGACGGCTGCGTTGACCTTGGACCTCAGAAAACACAATGGACCAACACCAGCAGATGACATGGCACCCCAAACCATCACTAACTTTGGAAACTTTACACTGGACCTCAAGCAACATGGATTCTGTGCCTCTCCTCTCATCCTCCAGACTCTGGGACCTTGATTTCCAAAGGAAATGCAAAATTTACCTTCATCAGAGAACATAACTTTGGACCACTCAGCAGCAGTCCAGGCGAGACGCTTCTGACGCTGTCTCTTGTTCAAGAGTGGCTTGACACAAGGAATGTGACAGCTGAAGCCCATGTCTTGCATACGTCTGTGCCTGGTGGTTCTTGAAGCACTGACTCCAGCTGCAGTCCACTCTTTGTGAATCTCCCCCACAGTTTTTTTTCACAATCCTCTCCAGGGTACAAGCGGTTATCCCTATTGCTTGTACACTTTTTTCTACCACATCTTGTCCTTCCCTTCGCCTCTCTATTAATGTGCTTGGACATCTTGTGCTCTGTGAACAGCCAGCCTCTTTAGCAATGACCTTTTGTGTCTTGCCCTCCTTGTGCAAGGTGTCAATGGTCGTCTTTTGGACAACTGTCAAGTCAGCAGTCTTCTTCATGACTGTGTAGCCTACAGAACTCGACTGAGAGACCATTTAAAGGTTTTTGCAGGTGTTTTGAGTTAATTAGCTGATTAGAGTGAGTGTGGCACCAGGTGACTTCAATATTGAACCTGTTCACAATATTCGAATTTTCTAAGATACTGAATTTGAGACTTTCATTAGTTGTCAGTTATAATCATCAAAATGAAAAGAAATAAACATTTGAAATACATCAGTCTGTGTGTAATGAATGAATCTAATATACAAGTTTCACTTTTTCAATGGAATTACTGAAATAAATTAACTTTGTCATGATATTCTAATTTTATGACCAGCTCCTGTAGATATCTCTCTATATACCCTGTATATCTATCTCTATATAGAGATAGATATATTAAAATCCCACGTCTGTCTGTATGTCTGTCCACTTTTCACGCAAGAACTACTTAACGGATTTAGATCGGGTTTTTTTCTCTAATTTGCTCGAACATTCTAGTTGATTTTGCGATGACTTTCGCTGCGCCAAGTATCACAGTTCGCTTGCGGTACTGATTTAGTGGGGTGAATCTGAGAGACACAGCAGGCCAAGGGGAGGTGAGGGGGGCTGGGCACTCCTTACTCACACGCCAGCCTTGTGGGGTATCCTACATCTGCTTAGCTAGTGAACGACAGAACTACTTACTGGATTTAGATCTGGCTTTTTTTTTTTCCTAGAATTTGCTTGAAGATTCTGGTTGATTTTGTGACTTCTCTCATTGCGCCAAGTATCATATTTCACTTTAGGTACCGATTTTATTTGCACGAATCTGAGAGATGCGCAGTGGGCGATACCTGTTTGTTCAGCAGACATTATCATCTACAGATTGTTAAGGAGTACCGTTTGACATTTTTGAGGGAGAGATCAGAGCTCTGTGTGTTTTAGAGGGTAGCTGCTGATTGCCAGACATATCACGGCCATGTGCTCTTCTCCCCATGCGGGGAATGCTTTCCCGTCCGAGCTCAACACGATCCGATATATTGCCAATGTCTATTGATCTTTAAAGTTTGTCCTGTTTCATTACTATGTGGATGCAGTATAGAGATAGAGATGTAGATATAGATAGATTGATTCCTGGTTCTACGAATAATATGTCTTCTATCATCATCACCAATATTCCATATTATGCCTTCCTTTTTTC
This sequence comes from Polypterus senegalus, assembly GCF_016835505.1. Lineage (NCBI taxonomy): Eukaryota > Metazoa > Chordata > Cladistia > Polypteriformes > Polypteridae > Polypterus > Polypterus senegalus. The sequence continues at coordinate 3,266,257 of NC_053169.1, forward strand.
TGAATGTGTCTGTAGTTTATTAAAGTGACACTAGATGGCAGAATAGGATCATTTTCAGGACCAGCTGTTCATTACATTTCAGAGTAGCAGGGAAAATTCAGGACGTCATCTTGACAATAAAAGGTATTTTGGACGCCGTAATACACATGTCTTCCTTGTCGGTGGCCTGCTTCATGTTGTATTTGGAAAACCAAATCTGGTGGTGAAGGGTGACCCCAATCATCAGGCTTGGCCATCAGCCACTGATTATATTATATAAAAAAGGAAGACCTCCTCTGGCTAACTAAGCAATGTGCTCCCGACCTGACCAAGGCCACTTGCTGTTTATTTTGTTAGTTTCAAATGATTTCCTTTTAACATCTTGCTGTGGTGCATTTTAAGGATGGTCATGGTTGGCTTCAAGCTGTAATTTTGGAGGCAAGAGGCTCTGGCTTTGTGATTCCACCAAGAAGAATATCCAGTAACTAGTAACTTAGCTTTGTTATCAGTATTTATTCAATTTATAATGAAAGAAACCCTAAATGGTTTTATGCAAGTGTTTTTTTTTACTCTATCAGTACTGTAAGTGTGCTTGCTGTGCTGAATAAATCATTTTGATCTCTTGTCCAGATATCCCTTCCTGGCAGTTTTAAAAACACTTGTTGTTATTTTTAAGAGGTCTCACATTGCTGTGCTAAAAGCAGAGCAGCGCCTGAGCTCTTTTGATTCCCTTCATCCTTCTGTCTCCTTCCATTGCCAAGATCTGGAGAGGGGATTTCCCACAGAAACAGACAGCAGAGCGTTGCTATCTGATTTCCCATTTAGCACCCGCATCTTTTAGTAACATCCCGCAAACTGCCTTAATCTTATCTACAAACACCCTTGTGGGATAACTATTTCAAGTGACATTATTAGATAGTCCACTGGAATTTATATTCAGTTGTGGAGTCATAGTAGAACAGGAAATGGGTAAACAAAAATGTGTAGAATGTAGAAGAAATACAAAATAACAGTGGATAATAATGTTCAGCATCTTGTCCTTCCATTATGAAGGTTAAGCAGTGGATTCCCAATGATGCGAGTCTAAATTAGTGTCTTAGGGCAAATCATTTATATTAAGTATCAGTTAGCTAATACAAATACACACATATGCTGTCTTCAGGGCTGTGTAGTCGGTACATAAAACCTTCAACTCCAACTCTTCTATTTCTGGTACCACCAACTCCACCTCTAACGCTGACTCTTCCATTTGTAGTTGGGTACAAAACAGAAAAACAGGTTTGGGGGTACCCTGTATACTTGGAAGTTTGTGTGAAAATACATACGTCTTTACAGACAGGAGTCCACTACAGAACTGAGGGAATGATCTGGAGTGCTTGCTTCTGAGGAGTGTTGACAGGAAGGGGGCGGGTCCAGAGATGATGTCAGAGGTGATAGAGCTGTCAATCAGCCGGTATGCAGGGGGAGAAAGAGGGAAAGGATCAGACAACAGCGCCAGCCACTGGTTCGGCAGGTAGTCACACTTGCACTTACTCAAACCTGTAAACTGTCTACCATGTGGATGTGTGTGACAAGTCGTATCTACTGTGTTTATTGAAAGCACACAATGTACAAGACACAAGGCACTTTATCACTGCCATTGGGAATTATTACACTACTTTTTAGTGCCCTAAGCTGTTAAAGTTCAGGTTTAAAAGCTACTTAAAATGTACTACAGCTCCCTGAGGCCACTCCGGTATAAGGCTATTGGACAGCTTTGGAGAGCACAGGGGCTGCTGGGAAGAAGACTGGGCAAGTGGGCCCTTTTAAAAAGGAACCTGGAAGATGCTGTGGGATTCATGATCGTCCGTCTGTGTGTTCATATGGCTCTCAAACTCAGTTGAATTACCACTTGTCCCTTGAATTACGGTTTCCATCTGGATGCATATGCTGTCCTGTGTCTGCTTATCTGTGTAAGTTCGTACTGAGTGTATATGTCTTCATCTGAGGGAGAAGGAACTGGTAGGACAAAACTTTGTTCCTTTTCAGAGAGCTGTTTGCAAGGGGTTTCTTTTACTCATCCGTCATCAGTTGCCCCTGATATACTGGATTGTGTTGGACTTTGTCATTAGTGTTTGTTGTGTGTGTTGTAATGTATTATCACTGTTGGGGATTTGGGTTGGGCCTTTGCATATGAAGTGATTAATATATTTCATATCTATCTATCTATCTGTCTGTCTGTCATAATCCTGCCAACTACGCTATCCTATCTATTTATTCTAGTCTATACTATCTATTCTAATCCTACACACTACGCTATCCTGTCTATCTGTTCTAATCTATACTATAGGTTTGTGTGCCTTGCCCTTCATTGGTAAATTAAGCATCCATTTAAAAGTTCACCAATCTACTGTATATGTACAGTTCTACTCAGTATCTACTTGTGTTATATATTTTCATACGTTTTATGTCCCAGTATTTGAATTCTTCTGATAGACTGCTCGGCCACCCAGTGTCTTGTAGGTAGAGGTTATCCCGCAGCTTTTAACTGGAGGTGCCAGTGGACCTTTACTGCTTGCCATGAAGTTCAGGAGTGAGGCCGGTGGCAGTGCAGGATGTCTTTGGTTATCTTGTTTGCCTTTCTAAGTTAGTCTGTGTGATCTGAAGAGAGGGCAGCTGGGTGACGGTCATATTCTGTGCCGCCTTCCTCTTAAACTGAGCAGATGCTCTACCAGAATGCGATGCAGCCAGTGAGGATGGACTCCACCGCTCACCTGTAGAAATTTGTGAGTGAAGATGGAGAAATGTGAGCTGCCCTCCGACATCTGAGAAAGTAAGAGAGACTGGTGAGCCTTCTTGACAAGAGCCAAAATGTGCGGTGCCCACTTCACTTCATCCGTAATCGTCTTTCCAATAAATGCTAAACCTGCTCACCCTCTTAACAGCTGATTTGGATGGCAGTGTGTTCTGCCTTTTGCTTTCTGAAGTCCGTGACCAGCTACTTGGCGTCCTGGCACCAGTGACTCGGCCTAAGTGAGTGACTTCATTTTTGTGGCCTCTCTTTCAGCTAACAGGATGTTGGCAGCACATTTTTTTTTGTTCTGTACAGTAGGGAGTAGCGTTTGATGAAAGTAAAAGGAGCCTGGTGTGGGAGCTGTGTGGGCTAAATATGTAACTGAGTACTAGCAGAGTTAAAGCCTGACTTTTGAATATAAACATTTATGGTTGGAAATCTGTACTTGTGAATCACACTTGCGGCCTCAACTCCCACGTGAGTTTCTTTGTTGCTTTGTTCAGTGTACTGTAGACCACTTTGTGCGTCCCCTTTTGCCACTTCCTCCATAAGGGATGTGACTTAACCACCCTGGGGTCAGATGAGTCTTTTTTGGATATTTGTGCTCCAATAAAGCAGCGCTGTGAGTAGCACTTGTTAGCTATTGATTTTTGTACTTCTTGCTAATATGATTAGTGTTATGTGCTACCAGAGCTCTATTAAAGGAAGAAAATTAAATGAATGTGCCAAAATGGTTAATGCAAACATGAAAGGAACTCATTTAAAACCAATTTACTAAAAACACTACATCACGCATTATTCTTGACCCACTGTAATAGGATTCACTAGAAAATTGCTGGCTACATCTGCATGATTATTAGAAAACACTGAAGTTGGTTAGTTTATCCTTTTCTTTTTAAAAAGATTTTAAAACGAAACGCAAAAGCTTTCCCAGTAGGTGTTTGCATACACATTGCTGATGTCTCTGGAAATGTCATCCGCTGTCCTGATGTCGAGACATTTTTGCTCCCATTGGGGTTTACTTTTTATGCAGTCAAAAACAAATAAATAGAAGTATGCCATTGATGACCATCATGAAAAGAAACTTTGGTGTGGACTGAAACAACTGAAATGTTTTACTCTTGAAAAAACATCCGTGGCTGTTTTCACTAACAAACTCTACTTAATAGGCATATGGGAGAAATAGACTGATAAACATGAAATAAAAAAGGGTCATTTTGATAACCTGCGGGGGCTGCTTCTTCATCCTTCCCCTGTATGCCTTTACAAGGTTAGGCCAAAAACTGTGGCATAAACTATCAAAGGAGAAGACCATTCATTCATTTGTTCGTTTGTCTGTCCGTCCATCTGTTCGTTGTTGCTTTCGTTTTGTCCGTTTGTTCTTTCTTTCGTTTTCCACCATTTATCCGAAGTCGGATCACAGGGGCAACAGTCTCAGCAGTGAGACCCATACATCCCTTTCCCTGGCCATACTTGCCAACTCCTACAGTGGAAATCCCAAGGTGTTCCCATTCCATCTAGGAGATGTTAGCAGATAATTTGGAATCCGTAATATCATCACAGAAGGACTTGGATAGCATACAGGCTTGGGCAGATTTGTGGCAGATGAATTTTAATGTCAGTAAATGTAAAGAATTACACGTAGGAAGTGAAAATGTGAGGTTTGAATACACAATGGGCGGTCAGAAAATTAAGAGTCCAACTTATGAGAAGGATTTAGGAGTTGTAGTGAACTCTGAGCTATCAACTTCCCAACAGTGTTCAGAAGCCATTAAGGATGCTCACAGACTGTCAGGTTATATGGCGCCTTGATGTGTGGAGTACAAGTCACAGGAGGTTCTGCTCCGCTTTATAACACACTGGTGAGGCCTCATCTGGAGTCCTGGGTGCAGTTTTGGTCTCCAGGCTACAAAAAGGACATAACAGCACAAGAGAAGGTCCAGAGAAGAGCGACGAGGCTGATTCAGGGCTACAGGGGATGAGTTATGAGGAAAGATTAAAAGAGCTGAGCCTTTACAGTTTAAGCAACAGAAGATTAAGAGGAGACCTGAGTGAAGTGTTTAAAATTGTGAAGGGAATTAGTACAGTGGATCGAGATGGTGACTTTAAAAAGAGTTCATCAAGAACACGGGGACACAGTTGGAAACTTGTTAAGGGTAAATTTCACACAAACATTAGGAAGTTTTTCTTTAGACAAAGAACGATAGACACTTGGAATAAGAGACCACGTAGTGAGGTGGACAGTAAGACGTTAAGGACTTTCAAAACTCGACTTGATGTTTTCTTGGAGGAAATAAGTGGATAGGACTGGCAAGCTTTGTTGGGCTGAATGGCCTGTTCTCGTCCAGAGTGTTCTAATGTTCTAATGTACTCCTCCCAGGCTCTTCCCCAGGGTCTCCTCCCAGCTGATTGTGCTGGTAAAACCTCCACAGGGAGGTGTCCAATCTGTATCAGATGCCCAAACCACCTCACTTGGATGCTCTTGATGTGGAGGGTCAGCGGCTCAACTGTGTGCCTCTCCCAGATGTCCATGTATCTCGCCCTATCCCTAAGGGACAGCCCACCAGTCTGTGGAGAAAGCTCATATTGGCTGCTTGTACCTGCAATCTCATTCTTTTGGTTTTTACTCAAAGCTCATGTGCATAGGTTAAGGGTGGAGACATCGATGTACTGGTAAATTGAGAGCTTCGCCTTCTGACTCGGTTCCTTCTTCCACACTACAGACTGGTATAGCGACCACATAATTGTGGTTGTCATCCCACTCTGTCTGTCGATCACACATAACCAAGACTACGTTTGTAAATTTACCTTCCCAGTCATGTATACAGAAGTACTCATGGCTCACGTGTACAGCATCAGTTGAACTTTTTGTTTCATGAAAAGTTACATGGCCAAAAGACGGAACAGCTATCTCAAAAACCTTTTAAATAGATAATGGTTAAAAGACACAAAATTGAAACAAACTAAAGCCCAATAATCTCACCCAAAAAGCTGAAACTGTGTACAAAAGAAAGATTGAAACCTAAAGCCCATTTAGAGAAAAAAAAAACACTAGCCAACACTGCACAAGGTTCTGCATTGAATATAAAATCTTGGACACCATCTTAAATAGGTTCTAGAACATGATGCTCCACATACTGGCAATGCGTCATCACAATGGAGACGCACATTGCTGTGCACAAAATGGCCACCAGAGCCTCAAAATGGCGGTGGGAGCAAAACTGAAACAAAATAACAAGAAAACCATCAGAATGGCAAAAACAAGAACCATGTAATTAAACAGCTCGGAATCGCAACAGATAGCGTGCTGCTCACACTTAGGAGCGATTCGCCCGTTCAATGTGAGTGACCATTGCATCTTACAAGTTATTTATTTCTTTTTTTTCAGCAGGGAATAATTGTGAGCTATATTGTGCTGAAGGTCCTGTTCTTAAAACTTTTTGAATGAAATCTGGAATCCCACATGGATGCCTCTGCTCTCAGTCCGGCGCTTAATGTATCAACACTATGCAGTGTGTATGTATATATACAGTACTGGCCAAAAGTTTGTTCACACCTCCTCATTCAATGTGTTTTCTTTATTTTCATGACCATTTCCAGCACTCCATCACTGTCCTTCTTGGTCAAATAGCCCTTACACAGCCTGGAGGTGTGTTTGGGGTCATTGTCTTGTTGAAAAATAAATGAGCGTCCAACTAACCTGACTTCTGCACAACCCCGTTGATAAAGCAAGAAATTCCACTAAATAACCCTGATAAGGCACACCTGTGAAGTGAAAACCAGTTCAGGTGACTGCCTGTTGAAGCTCATCAAAAGAATGCCAAGAGTGTGCAAAGGGTGGCTAAACTAGAATATAAAACATGTGTTCAGTTATTTCACCTTTTTTTGTTAAGTACATAACTCCACATGTGTTCATTCAGAGTTTTGATGTAAATGGTCATGAAAATAAAGAACACACATTGAATGAGGACATGTGTTCAAACTTTTGGCCTGTACTGTATATCTACACTGCCCGTCAAACGTTTTAGAACACCGCAGTTTTTCCAGTTTTTCTTCAGATTTAATCAGTGAAGGACCTAAAACGGTGAAAATGTATGCAGTAAACTGCCAAAGGTTTATATTTAAAGTTAGATAGATAGAAAGATACTTTATTAATCCCAAGGGGACATTCTCAAAAAAACAACAATGACGTGTCCAAACTCTCTGGGCAAGTAATAGGGACGCAGACTAACGGCCAACAGTTCGATGTCCCTTCAGCAAGTGGAGATTTTGACGTTTGCATATCCAGAGTTGCACCACCTTGTATTGACATAGAGAGCGAGTCCTCCTCCTTTCTTCTTTCCACAGGTACTTGCGTCTCTGTCCGCTCTAACTGTGCTAAACCCGGGTAGCTCCACGTTAGCATCTGGGATGGTAGACGTTAGCCATGTTTCACAAAAACACAACAAACTGCATTCTCTGTAGGTCCTGACATTTTTCACCAGCGCAGCCAGTTCGTCGATCTTATTTGGTGGTGAGTTCACGTTTCCCAGGATCACAGAAGGCACCGAAGGCTTGTATCGTCACTTTCTCGCTAGTCGCTTGGCGCCGGCTCTGCTGCCACGATACGACCTTCTAACCTCGTCGGGTAAACAGGGAACCACACCGGCATGGGCCTTTGTTTTCAGCGCTTGAAGTTGACTACCTGAATAGACGAGTCTCGGCGGGTAAAAATCCATTTCCAAGTAGTAAAAAGTGTCCAGGGAACGAGTCCACATAAAAGAAAGTGGTAGTAGGAGTGATCAATGAAAGAGAGAAAAAGGTAGAAAGATAAAGTCATACATGGAGCTGCTGGAAAGGCTGCCACTCGCGGCGGTGCCTGAGTCATTAATTGAAGGAAGAAAAAAAGTTATCAAAAACTAAAGAATTAAAAGGAAATTTAATATTACAAATGGGCTTTCTTCTTGGATTACAACCTACAGATGTCCTGCAGCAAATAAAGTAAAATAAGCAAAGCAAACAATCTGCACAGGTGTCCCAACTTCTGTTGATTACTTCAAATCCCTCCGCGTGTCTTAAAGCAGAGTTGGAACCGTCCTGACTGTCCTGACCGTATGACGAGATCGCTTTTACATCCTTACATCACTGTCTCCATGTCTCAGCAAAGTAACATCAGCAATTTGATCCGTGTCGCATTATACTGTTTTAATGTCGAAAACGGCACGTGTTGCCGAAATGGAAAAGTTTGATCGTCTTATACTTGAAGCTTTCGCTGTTATGCAAGATGTGCTTTTACCACTTTGGATCAAAGAGAGGGTGGCATGGTGGCACAGTGGGTAGGTAGCGCTTCTGCCTCGCAGTTAGGTGACCGGGTTCACTTCCCGGCTCCTCCTTGTGTGGAGTTTGCATGTGCTCCCCATGTCTGCGTGGGTTTCCTCCCACAGTCCAGCGACATGCAGGTTAAGTGCATTGGCAATCCTAAATTGTCCCTGAATGTGTGCTTGGTGTGTGTGCGTGTGCCATGTGGTGGGCTGGCGCCCTGCCCGGGGTTTGTTTCCTGCCTAGCGGCCTCTGTTGGCTAGGATTGGCTCCAGCAGACCCCCGTGACCCTGTGTTCATATTCAGCGGGTTGTAAAATGGTGGATGGATCAATCAAAGAGATCCACAAACATGGCTGACGTCCTGGTCGCTCTGTTAACATTGGGCATTTACTTTGCGTTTTGGTTATTTTTCAATCTTCTCGCTTGCGCAGATTACCACCACTTTGATTATTTATGACAGGGGAACACTTTTAAACATGGAGAGTTTTCATTTTACTGCACATTGAACCTGTATAGCCGTGTGTGTGACGAGTAAAACTTGTGAATCTTGTTTGGAGGGCACGGTAAACAAAAGTGAGCTTGCCATTGTGTGGACTGTGAAGCAGAATTTTTTTTTTTTTAAGGGTGGAGACTAAAGAGTGCGCTGCCAACATGGAGCCGTTCATCACGATCTGTATGAGCCACCTTTATTTTAGGACCAATTTTGGGGAGTCGGAGTCAGCAAAAATGTCCCGACTCCTAATAAATTTAAATTGTAATGAAAAATAATACAGCAAGTTCAAATGTCCCATTTCACAAACTATAGTCCTAATGAGGGTGGCATGGTGGCGCAGTGGTAGTGCTGCTGCCTCGCAGTTAGGAGACCCGTCTGGGTTCGCTTCCCGGGTCCGCCCTGCGTGGAGTCTGCATGTTCTCCCCGTGTCTGCGTCGGTTTCCTCCCACAGTCCAAAGACATGCAGGTTAGGTGGATTGGCGATTCTAAATTGTCCCTGGTGTGTGCTTGGTGTGTTTGTGTGTGACCTGCGGTGGGTTGGCACCTGCCTTGTGCCCTGTGTTGGCTGGGATTGGCTCCAGCAGACCCCCGTGACCCTGTGTTTGGATTCAGCGGGTTGGCAAATGGATGGATGGATAGTCCTAATGAAGTAAGAATAAAGCCGAGTGCATAGTTGTGTTACTACTAGTGTGAAGTTCAGCTGAGCTATCATACAACCTAACATTCACATATGGTACATTATGAAAAGTGTTTTCATTTTATTTCAGATCCAATGTGTTTAAAAGTTCATGTGAGTGTAAACAAGTGTAGTGGTGGAGGTGTGCGCTATGGCCTGATGTGCGTTCAGGGGTTTAAACTGGCCAATACTAGCCAGTAGTTCTGTGGTGAAATGACGGAAAATACATCAGCATATTAAATACAGAGGAGTCGGAGGCGAAGGATTTATCTACTGACTCCACAGCCCTGAACCGTAGATCCACGTGTTTCATTTGTCAGTCAGTCTTTACAAGTCATAATAAATCTCATCTCGAGCAGATCCTAAAGACACCCATTAGTGAGAAACACATAAAACACGAACATCCGTGTAAAACTTCTACATTGTAAAGGGTCATTTCTGTACTTCACTTATAGAGAGACACACACACACACAGTGGCTATAAAAGTGTCTGTCAGTCAGTCATTTATTTTCCAACCCTCTATGTCCTTACACAGGGTGACGGGGGTCAGCTGGAGCCAATCCCAGCCAGCACAGGGCACCCACCCACACATACACCAGGCACACACTAGAGACAATTTAGTACCGCCAATGCACCTAACCTGCATGCCTTCATTTGTATTTCTAGAAGGTCCATCCTGCAAACACGCATGGTAGTTTAGGTGCTGTGAACTTGGACCCGGACACACACAGACGAACAACATAGTTTCACCCAACACACCGTTTATTTACAATATTTACACATTTAACGTGCTCACAAACCCCTGTGCCTCTTTTCCTCCTGGCCACCTCCAGTCCTCACTCCAGCTCCGTCCTCTTCCACCCGACTTCCACTAATGACTGGAGGGAGGCGGCCCCTTTTATAGGAACCCGGATGGGCTCCAGCTGCTTCCAGGCAATCTCCCGCGGACACACCCCCGTGTTCCTCTTGTGGCGGAAGTGCCGGCCTCCCGGGATAAATAAGGCACTGGGGTGCCGCCTGACGGTGGCCACGGGCCCCTACAGGGCTGGTCTTCCAAGCCCTCTACCCGAGGCCTCCAGCATAACCAGGACGGACGCCCCCTCTCGGTCTGGAGGAGGCACAAGCCCTCCTCTCGTCCTCGGCTGGGGACCACAGTGCTTATGTAAGAATTTTGGTCGGGAGTCAAGAATACGCCGGTATGACATCCGTTTAATCCATCCATCCATTTTCCAACCCGTTGAATCCAAACACAGGGTCACGGGGGTCTGCTGGAGCCAATCCCAGCCAACACAGGGAGCAAGGCAGGAACCAATCCCGGGCAGGGCGCCAACCCACCGCAGGACATCCGTTTTAATATTATTATAAAAACGTGAGAGTCTGACGGCATAGCAATGCGAGGACATCACAAACCGGGTGGCAGGGGGGCACGCCAGTTGTGACAGCCTCCGCACATACCAGGAACAGCCACCATATACCACACAGAGGTTCTACACTGCAAAAAATAAAATCTTAAGTAAGTGAAAAGTATTTCTATCGAGACATTATTAAATCTTCTTGTTTTCATTATATTTGTATTTACATTTTTTTGGCTTACCCCGTTGGCAGATATTTTTGCTAAATAAAAGCAAAACAACTCCCATTGCAAGTTTTTGTATACAGTATGTATTTTTTTTTTGCACTGCAGAGGCATTGACCAAACACCTCATCTAATGTTATATTTGACTGACTGCAGACATCTAGAATGTTCTGTAGAATCGGGGAGGGGGGGGGCAGTCAAAAATGAAAGTCGGCTGTTTGAAGTGCCCAGATTTCAGATTTGTCATTCTACCTTGTAAGTACAAAACACAAAGGGGTCAGTCGGTACCAGCAGCGGCCCCTACTTAGGCCTGTCACTTCCCAGAACACAACTGTGACTCGTAATCCCTGGGAATTGCTGCAGTGCCAACCCCCAGGAAAACACTCAAGGACGACTGGAGTCTCACTCGGGTTTTTTTTTTTTTTTTCTTTTCCCTCTTAAAGATGCTCGGAGCCGCACAGCCATCAATCATGTTTACGCTTGCTTTAGAACTGTCGGAGTTTACAGGGAATAAAGTCTTTCAGAGCCTTGTGCCTTTACAACCTGAGCTATTAATCTAGTGTATGGAGCAGTGAGTTCTGCTTGTTCATCTTTTAAAGAGACCTGTAGGTCAGAGTTTCCCTGCCATCCTGTGAAAGCTCTTCAAGCTCTCCGGCAGAACAGCAGTAAAATGGTGGCAGATCTCAAAATTAGAAATGCTGGTTTCTTTTTTCCTACCCCGAGCTAGTTATGCTTTTATTCACAACTACAGTATGTCACATTAAAGCACAAGCCCAAAGTTATTCACTGCTGACAGGTGGTAAACCTGTTTTCAAAAAAGAGAGCAGCAGTGCCTGAGCTGTGGTGCCCTTTGACACACTGCAAAGCAGGATGCCAGTTGGCACTGTACGCGGCAGGCTTTCCCACTCCAGTCCCAGAAGACACCTTGCTACCAGATCTTTTGGATGACCAAAAATTCATTGTCTAACTTTTTTCCTTTTCATCTGGAAAAAGGCTTCATATCACATGGTCATTGTGGGCTCACGGGATTGTTACTATAATGGCAGTAGCTGGTTTAGAAAGTGGGAGTGTGTATCGAGAATGTTGTAAATTGCAAGAGATGTACACCCTATTCCACCTTAATAAAATAAGTGTGTGTCCGCTTGCTGTGTCTCTATCATTCAAATACATGGTGTGTTAGAAACACTTGTAGTAATGAAATGCACTGCAGTTGTCACTCCAACAGGTGGTGCGCCGCAAACGTAACGCTACTTTTATGAATCCCGTACCAAATGCAGTATAACAGACACATATCCATTGCTTGTTTCATTCCAACAGAAGGTGCGTCACAAACGTTAACACTGCCTTTATGACTCCCATACCAAATGGCAGATAACACAGACATTAGCATTGCATTTGTTGTTCTAGTACATGTCACATCACAATCATTTGTAGTAGTCAAATGCATTGCATGTGTCATTCCAACAGATGGCGCACCACAAGCCTTAACCTTGCTTTTATGAATCCAATACCAAATAGCAGATAATAGAGATGTACGAAGTACATTTGTTATTCCAGTAGATGGCACATCACAAACATTTGTAGTGATCAAATGCATTGCATGTGCAATTCCAACAGATGACGCATCACAAACCGTAACCCTGCTTTTTTGAATCCTTTTAAAATGGCAGATAACAAAGACGTGCAGTAGATGTGTAATTTCAAAAGATAGCACACCACAAACCTTAACACTGCTGTTATGAATCCTATCCTAAATGACGGGTAACAGAGACATGAGCTTTACATTTGTTATTCCAGTAGATGGCACATCACAAACATTTGTAGTGATGCATTTTATTACTATAAATGTTTGTGATGACATGCCATCTATTGGAATGACCAATTCAAAGCATTTTACATCCCAAGAGAGATGGTGCACTTCAAGCGTTAATGTGGAGGTCTACGTTGATTACTTAGACTTCAACTTGTCTTGGATGGGTAGCACAGCTCGTATGTATCGTTACCATAACCATAATTCTGTTTCTGCTTTGTCATTCTGGAGTGTTTCTTGATGAGGGGCAAAATGAATTTATACCATTTTAGCACCAGGCTATAACATAACAAAATGTAAAAATAAAAAAATAAAAAATTTGAAAGTGAATACTTTCTGAAGGTGCTGTAGTTGTAGTGGCTAACTGAGCAGATTGTAATACACATGCTTTCGAAGCAACTCAGGCCCCCTTCTTCAGGCAAAGTGTGTGTGTGTGTGTATATATATATATTGTGACGGGCAGCCGGGTTCCATGCCCGTCCGGGATGCCTTTGCTGCATACGTCCCGAGGGAGCCACCATGGACAGTGCATTACCTTCCCCGGGGCACCTGGGGGCAGTCTCCCTGGCCGTGGGTCCTTCCTCAGTCTCCCCCGTGGCTCCATGGGACATGGAGTCCACCACAGCCCGGTTGGGAGATGGGGTGGCCGCTAGGGGGTGCTGCGGAGAGCCAGCCGCCACAAGGGACGATTTACCAGCCCCACCCGGAGGTGCAATTAAGACCAGCTGGTCAGGCACCTGGAGCACTTCCGGGTGGGCTATAAAGCGGGCCAACCTCCCTTCATTCAGGGCCAGAATCGGGAGGAAGAGGACGAGGTTGCCTGGGAGGAGTGGTGGTGGCAGAAAGGGTTGTTTAGAGTTTGTGTTTTGTGCTTTTGGGACTGTGTTGGGCCTGTGGGACACGGGGAAGACGTGCCCCACGGCTGAAGAGAAAAATAAAAACCCTATTTGTTTTATACGTGCCTCTGATTGAGTCTGTGCCGGGTCGGGTGCTATATAGCGCTTTTTACTATATATATATGATGATAGATAGATAGATAAAATAACAACCTGTATGTGACATACTGCTGTACCCTGTAATGTATTATGGCTGCTCCAATGGTTAAAGGGACAAATGCTTTTCCTTATATTGTCTGCTCTAGTGATTACAAATTTAATTCAGTTAGCTTTGAGGCTATAATTTAAGTGTTGGTCGTTACCTAAAAGCAGCGATAATGTGTGGTGTCACTCAAGATGAAATTGCATGTTGGCGAGACACGCATGTCATGCTCTGTTCATGGCACAGCACTGCTATACCGGAAGCGGATCTTTGAACATTCATTGTGCATTTTCCCTTTTGCTCAGATTCTAAATTGTCACAAGTTTTTTGACCTTCAGAATGTGTGCAGTGTGACACTTTGCTACACCCGTATCCCTGTTCCAGATGCAGACTGAAGGTGCTTTCTGTCGTCTTCTGCTGAATTTAGATAGATGGCATATCCTCAGTAAAGACTTGTCTCTCTCTCTCTCTCTCTCTCAGGCCCATATTGTTACCTGGCTGTTTCTATCGCGCCACCCTCATATTTTAAAGGTGTCATGCTTCAAAGGAAACAGGCTCTTCTCCACTGCTGTTCTGGCCCGATGGTTCAAAAAATCGAATTCATGCTGTTGAGAGGTGTTAGGTATGCTGAGATAAGAATGAACGCTACACAGTTTACATACTGAGTCTTTCTCAGGAGGTGTGGCGTGGCATTCAGCTTTATAATATTACAGTGTTAATTTGCCTGCCTATCACTTAATAAATGTGCATGTTTTTTTCGTTTATTTTTTAAAATATGTATGCCAGTACAGTGTGTTGGACACAAGCCAGGGTGCAATCCTAGATGTGATGCCATGGCCCTCAGTCTGGCATGACTAGTTAACCTAACATGAATGTCTTTGGGCCATTTCAGGAAGACCTGATGTAGCAGTCCATGTTAAGTGCCCTGCTGTGGTGTACATGGTCCTTACTGTCCTGTGGACGGTGACCAGTGAAATTAACATGCCAGTCGCCGGCGCCGCAATCAGTGAGTAGAAGTAACTGATCTTGAAAGATTGGTGGTCTTACCACGAAATGTCCTCCTTCCTTATGCAGTGTCACATAACAGTGCAGCACTCACCAGTTTGACACTTGAGCATTAAATAGACATTTCATTACATCAATTGTCGTAGACATGTAAGCAAGCCTACAAGAGTAAAAAGTCCATCAACAGATATTGCTGATGTGCAGCATGCACGGCCCATAAACACACCCTTCAATTAAAGGATGAGGATGTGCCAGTCAATTAAAATTAATTCAAAAGAAGTTAATTATCAGCAAAAACCGGTCACTAATTAAGAAAAGGGTTAGAATGAAAACCCTGCAGCCACTGCGGCCCACCTGGATCAGAGTTGGGGACTTCTGATTTTTATATATATATATATATATATATATATATATTTTAAAAACAGCAGCAGCCCCAGCACTGACCCCTGCTGGTCACCATTCTTAACATCAGCCAATTCTGATGAGGTTCCTCACACATCACCTTCTGTGTCAAATTTGCACCCGTCTGCACACCACACCCTGCACTTCTTTTAGTTTAATGTCCGGCCTCTCATGTGGCGCCTTATCAAATGCTTTCTGAAAGTCAAGATAAATATTATCATGTCGTCCATTCTGGTTGTATCCTTTTGTTGCTTCCCCATAGATTTCCAACATGTTAGTAAAACATGACCTCCGTCTTTGGAGCCCATGCTGACCGTTTCTTACCATGTGTTGCTTAATCTTTTCCTAATTGGATTACGTTAATTAAGAAATTCACGTATATGGATTTCTCTTTCACCAAACAGCCAATCTTTTCATTCTCGCAAATACGCCTCTTCATTGGGAAGAAACATTATTTTTCCCCTGATGGCAACACGAACTAGACGATCTACAAGTCTCCGACTTAAATTTTAAATCGGAAGAATTTATTCAATCTCTTTTTGCTGTTCTGTTATTTCTCTGAGTAATAATTTCTGTTTGTTAGCGTTAATGCGATCTTTACTCTCATTTTTTGAGACTTTAAAATTTTCGTACTTCCATTATCTCGAACCTGCTCTGCATGTGTACCGCGCCAATGTTTTTGAATTCTTTACGATGTTCTACTTTGTCATCTACTCTTTGTCTTTTATTTCCGGCCCTGGGCCCGATTAAATCTCTTGGCACAAAGTCTCGTCTTGCTGGACATGAAAGTATCTCCATCTGAAAAAGTCACGTCTTGTCGCAGGATAAATAGTCTCATCTTGTCCCAGGATTTTATTTTAATAAAGAGATATATTAATTAAAATAATAATTAAGGTTACTGGCCTATAGTTGCTTGGATCTGCCTTGCCATTTTCCAGTCCTTCGTAATTTACCCAGTGCTCGTTGGCCTCCTGAAAATGTGCGTCAAGGGTTTCTATCTGTACTCGCTAACCTCCTTAAGAAGTTGAGGGTAAATATCTTTGGAAGTAAATGTAAGTTATCATCCATCATGTTTTACTTTCATTAATCGGGTCAGAGCTCTTACCTCTGCATATAAGAACAGCCATCCCACAGACTAGCGCCACCTGCTGGATACACTTGAATGAAGACACTCGAGGCAAAACACTGCAGAGCCAGAGTACAGCCAGCCTCCACTCAGACATTGCGGCCTAGACCAGTGGGGAACGGGACGGAGCCAATGTGGAACTTCCAGTTAATCTGACAATATGCCTTTAAATTGTGGGAGGCAAGTGGAGTTGCCTGGAGGAATTCCAGGTGGACACACACATCACGTAGAATTCACCCATTCAACCTGCAGCTCTGCCATTTTTTAAAAAAAAAAGATAATTGGGGACTGACTAAAGCAAAATGACAGTTTTTTTTAATGGCCTTTAGATGAAAAGAGCTTTTTTGGCTTTCCAAATCGAATTTACTTGCTTCCGAATCTGCCATTGACCTTAAGGTAATATATAAAAAAAAACCAAACATAATAAACTGTGTTTTTCAAAATTAATGTTCGGATTCCCATAAGCCCTGTTTGTTTTTAAAAAGATGGGGAAACACAAACTTGACTCCCACTTTCTTAATCTTGCCAGTGAGTGTGCTGTTGTCACCAGGGTGACAGGTAGCAAGTGATGCTTGAAATGACCCTGACATGTTTTGTGTGTGGTGTGGCACTCCTGATTATTTACTGCAGGCTTATATAAGCGAAGCAGCAGCAGCATCCCCTGAGTCGAGATGGAGATGAGTCACCCTATTAATGCCAGGCTGGTAAAAGAGTTTGCACTTTAAAAGCGGCACCCGTTGCCATTTCAGGTAAATGAGTTTATATGAGCTGTGGCTGAATGATTACTTTTACATTGATCCGTTGTGCAAAGTATCGTATTTTTATAATAAACTTTGGATGAAATGCCTTCAGCTTTGAATGTTTTCAAATCCAAAATGTGATATGGGACTAATAAATTCACTTTGCTAAGAACCGTTCTAATCAATTGACATTTTCACGCCGCGCATCGTTTTGATACAAGTTGACTCGGCTTCAATTAGCAAAGATGAAATTTTCTTTTTTAACCGCTGGCTGCCATTTGGGGCCCGCAGTGCTTGTGAATGACTTCTGTCCTTGTATGTCGCCACCAAGCGATTGATATTTACACATTGGCTTTAGGGAAAGAGACTGTGGAAATACACTCACCGGCCACTTTATTTACGTACACCTTGTAAGTACCTGGTTGAACCCCCCTTTAGCCTACAGAGCTGCAATAATTTTTCGTGACATTGTCCTCAATAGGATCCGTGATCACTTGCTCATCTACCAGCGACCAGAACAGTCTGGTTTTACACCTTAGAAATCGACCATCAACCGCATCCTGGCACTGAGGGTTCTCATGGAGCGCAAGCGCGAATATTGGCAGAGTTTCTTTGCAGCCTTTGTCGATTTTTGTAAAGTGTTCGACTCAGTTGATCAAGCTGTCCTGTGGGACATCCTGAGGGTTTGCGGGATCCCCTCGAGGTTGCTGGATATCATGGCCGGCCTGTACACTGGTACTGTGAGTTCTGTGCAGAGTGGAGGCAGGACCACTACATTTGATTCTGGCGTCTGCCAGGGGTGTGTTCTGCTCCTACTCTGTTCAGTGCTTGTATGGACTGGGTGTTGGGCGAAGTCGTGGGGTCCAGCAGCTGTGGGGCATCTGTTGGTGAAGAAAAATTCACAAATCTTGACTTTGCTGACCATGTTGTGATCTTCACAGAGTCAATGGAGGCTCTGATCGGGGCACTCGAGGGGTCTGAGTGTCTGGGCTTGCGAATGTCCTGATAAAAACCAACAGCCAGGCCTTTAATGACCTTCTGGGCACGGCCATCAGCAGGGTGTCTGTGTGCAGAGAGAGTGTCGACCTCGTCAAGAGGTTTACTTACCTTGGCAGTGACATTCATGTCTCTGGTGACTCGTCCTATGAAGTCAGTAGACTGATTGGGAGAGCATGGGGGGGTTATGAGTTCACTGGAAAGGGGTGTGTGGCGCTACTGATATCTATGTAAGAGGATGAAGGTCCAAGTCTTTAGAGTCCTGGGGCTCCCTGTTTGTGAGATATGGACGCTATCCAGTGACCTGAGATGAAGACTGGACTCCTTTGGTACTGTGTCTCCTTGGCTAATCCTTGGGTACTGTTGGTTTGACTTTGTGTTGCTTTGTGTTGAGTCCCAAATGAGGCGTATGACCAGCATTGTGAGGGAGTGTCAGTTACGGCACTACGGCCATGTGGCGCGTTTCCCTGAGGGTGATCCAGCTCGTAAGATCCTCATTCATCAGTGTGCTGTTTTTATCAGTATGCTGCTGCTGGAGTATGTGAATTTCACCTTGGGATTAATAAAGTATCTATCTAATCTATGTATGTATGGGACCTGAGTGGCTGGACCAGGCCAAGGGGCCGCCCACGTAAATCCTGGCTGCGGCAGATAGAGTGTCATTTCCGGAGGGTGTGACCGGACTGCGTGTCTGCCTGGGGGGTTGCCAACTGGGTTACGTGTTGTTTCATTGTGTAGTGGGTGCGGCAACACACTGTACCAGTGCAGTCCCCCAACTTAACTTGATTCAACAAGGTGCTGGAAGAAAATTCCTCGGGGATTATGGATTAGACGGGAGTTCCCGTGGATTGTGATGTTTGCTGATGACATGATTTGTAGCGAGAGTAGGGAGCAGGTTGAGGAGATCCTGGAGAGGTGGAGATAGGAGAGGAGAGGAGAGGAACACGACAGAATGCATGTGTGTGAATGAGAGGGAGGTCAGTGGAATGGTGAGGATGAGGGGAGTAGAGTTGGCGAAGTTGGATGAGTTTAAATACTTGGGATCAACAGTACAGAGTAACAGGGATTGTGGAAGAGAAGGTGAAGAAGAGAGTGCAGGCAGGGTGGAGTGGGTGGAGAATAGTGTCAGGAGTGATTTGTGACAGAGGGGTATCAGCAGGAGTGACAGGGAAGTTCTACAGGAGTGTAGTGAGACCAGCTATATTATATGGGTAGGAGACGGTGGCACAGGACACAGAAATGGAGGTGGCAGAGTTAAGATGCTAAGATTTGCATTGGGTGTGACTTGGATGGACAGGATTAGAAATAAGGACATCGGAGGGTCAGCTCAAGTTGGACAGTTGGGAGACAAAGTCAGAGAGGCGAGATTGCGTTGGTTTGGACAGGTGCAGAGGAGAGATGAGGGGTATAATGAGAGAAGGGTACTACGGATAGAGCTGTGAGATAAGAGGAGGAGAGGAAGGACTAAGAGAAGGTTTATGGATGTGGTGAGAGAGGAAAAGCAGGTGATGGGTGTGACAGAGCAAGATGATGAGGACAGATAGATATGGAAGAAGATGATCCACTGTGGTGACCCCTAACAGGAGCAGCTGAAAGAAGTAGTAGTTTTACACATTGTTCTTTACATTGCCCAGCATTGGTCTCTATGGGGTCCCCACTCCATTAGAATCATTTATACAATCTTTTATACAGGTAAAATTCCATTACAACGAATATCTTTACAACGACATTTTCAATACAATGAAGTATTTCCATGGTCCCGACAGCTTCCCCATATGCCATGAGTCTATAGAAGACCTTGAAATGCCTGACTGAATCGTCCACAGACCAGTTACTTCTGTGGCCGCAGCTCAGTTGTGCACAACGATCTCCAAACACAAACACTCATTTTTTTTCTTTCTTCAAACTTTCCTCGTACTGGTTTTTTTTTGCCTTTTTTGTTTCCTGCGGTTTTCAAGTGATACCTTTTACTTATTGATCGTCAACATTTGAAAAACATCCATTGGAATTGAACTCGTTGTCACCCTCCTAAAGAAACGGCAGACTTGTAAAAACAATACCAGTTCATATTAGGAAAAAAAAATTGAACTTTTTGCAGCTCTCGATTGCGTCAAAAAGAAAAAAGACGTTGCCAGTGAATTCGGAATTTCGCCATCGACACTGTCAACTTTCTTGAAAGATAGAGCAAAAAAAAGTAGAAAAGTCTCTGGTTGGAAACGTATGTGAACTGCTGCATTTGAAGACATCGAAAAAGCAGTTTTGATGTGGTTCAGTGACACACCTTCAAGAAACATTCCTATTAATGCGGCACTCATTCAAGAAAATGTGAGGTTTGTAAACTCTCTTGGGACCTCCGTCAATGGGACAAGACGCCGAAGAGCATCCCGAAGTGCGATCACCGTGTCTGTACGGGGCAATAGCAGGCTCACAGATATGCTGCGTCTTTCCGCCAAAGTAAACAGAAAAGATCTCGAGGGGTAATGCAAGGTTAGGAGCACGGACATTGTAAATGCAGATAACAGGATTACTTGATCACTGTCCTGGCCAAGACCCTGCCTGACTGCGGTGTCTGCGTATAGCAGAGTGGCAGATCACGCTACAATAAATAAGTGTGCCATTCCTGTTTCAAGCTGAATAAAGCTGGTTTTGCTAAAGTACTGAAACTAAGCCTCGTGTTTTAGGGTGCAAGACTGGGACTTACAACGCGACCCCAATCTTTTATGATTTGCTTCTGTAGCGCTTCACTTCAGCGCTGTGAGCCTCCTATTGCCCTGCCCCAGCAACGGACAAACAGTCTTCCATAGAAGCTGCCATCGCGCTTCAGGACGCACTTGAACGTGTCGTTCCCGTCGGAGGGGGGATTCTCAAAAGAATTCAGAAACTTCACAATATGAAGAAGAAATAAAGATTCGGCTCCTGATTGATAACTGTGCTGCCCACAGCATGCTTCCACATTCAGATAATATTCGTGTTGAATTCCTCCCACCCAATTGCACGGCAGCGATTCAGCCATTGGATTTGGGCATCATTCACACCCTGAAAGTGCATTATCACAAAGAAACGCTGAAAAAAATTTCATCAGCATAACTTGTAGGCAGGAGGAGATTAAAATGAACACGGAAGAAGCTATTGAAATGTTTGCAAATGCCTGGATACAAGTTAACGAAAGCACTATAGTAAAAAATACAGAATCTCATTACAACAAAATATTTTTTAGGTCCCTGGGAGTTCGTTGTAACAGAATTTTACCTGTACTTTCTTCATGAAAACATGAGATTAAAAATTGTCCTCTGCCGCCAGTACAAACCTTCACAGGGTAAATAACATTTAAAAGAAATGTATCATTTTTAGGTGCATTATTCCTTTAACCATTTCTAGTTGTGAAGCATCACTTTAATTATTTGTAGCTGTTCCTTTGTTAAATATCAGGGTGTGCTTTGTGGGTGGTCCCTCAAGAGGCGGGGCCACAGTGACATCTCCACTCCTGAGTCGTCCTTCTGGATATTTAGGTGTGCGGAGAAGGCTCAGCAGTTGGAGATCATTTGGTTTTGTGCAGAGTATGGAAGTGTTTTCAATTTGGATTAACTTTGATTATTTTTGTATTTTGTTCCTATATTTTCTTCTGGGCTGCGTTTTGGATTTCTTGTCTAGCTCAATCCTTGTTTTCCCTTTTTGAGCTTTTATTTATGTTTTTCTAATTTTCCAGTTATAAAGACTCCTTGTTTTCCCCTTATTTTACATGCCAAAGGTTTATGGTTATTCCTCCTCTTCTGGGGCTTTTTGTGATATTTTGAGGCATTTTAAGTTTGTTGTTGAGGCCTATTATGTCTGAGACAGGACACTCGAAGTGAGGCCTTTTCCATGCAGGCAGATGAGGTCTGGCCGGGTCAGGAAAAGCTTTTTGGAGGCATCATACGAAGTCTATGCTGTGTTATATAAAATAGTCGCAGTAATGTGTTGGACACAAACACACACGTACAGCCAAGGAAACAACATAACTTACCTGAGATTGCTGTGAGTCCTGGATGACGGCAACTAATGAAGGAGAAGAGATAAAAAAAAGAAAAGAAAAATAAACAGATCTGTAATGCAATCAAAATACACTATGAAGACATGAAAACAAATTTAAATATTAGACGCCAACAAAGCCTACCATAAACCTTAAACGAGCTACAATTCCCAGCACAGCTACTGTTAATTGTTTGCTGTGTTTGGTAAAATGTTTGTGTAAATTCTGTCTCCTACTTTAATGGCAGTTCATGTATTATTCACCAGAGCTAATGCACATTTAATTATTAAACTGCCTTCATTTTATTCAATGCGATGTAATTGAGTAAAGATATATGCAGTTTCATAAAATATTGGATTTCTGGATTACAAACAGCTAAAGGCTGTAGTATTCGTGCTGAGGCATCCTGTATTGAAGGGTTCAGATCCATTTTTACAAAAATCCGAGCACAATAGATTGACTAAAACTGGCTTTAAGAATGAACATGTGTTGTATGTACCACACTTTGTTTTATTTCACCTTTAGGTGCCTGTCCTTTAAGGATGACATTCTCATACCCACTTAGTCCTGAAGTACTCCTGTGCATCGCTGCCTGGCATGGACCACACAGCACTGCGGAGAGTTGTGCTCTTGGCAGAGTGCATCATGGGAGTATCACTACCATCCCTGTAGGACCACCTATGTACAAAATGGTGCCCTGCTAAGGTAGCCAGGACCATGAAGGACTCCACTCCTCTTCTCCAGCCAATTTAAATGGCTAAGATGTGGCAGGCACCTGCATTACCTCAAATCAAGAACAGAAAGACTGAGAAAGAGGCGAGAAGAACAACAAACTGTTATCTTGTCGGGCATTCCTCAAAATTGTAAATAGTCCTCTATTATTTATCAATTATTATACCTCCACCTGTACCTTTTAATATTTTATATCTATTATTATTGGGCACTTTTTTAAATTTAATTGCTCAGTCCAGGTCAACACCCAAGTTCTAGTAAAACGTTGGGAGAGCCAATATGGACGCCCCTAGGAAAGTCTTTGTTGTGCTTGTTCTTTCGGAATACAAACAACAAACTGAACAAGTCAATGAGACAAGTTTTTTCCTCAGTAATTAATAGAGGATATCGAAATCAAAACCACTCATTACGCCCCCAAAACACTGTAGCAACATGTCCATAGATATCTGACATTGGACTGTACTGTGTGCGCAACTGATTTACTGAGACACAAATAGACAGAAGTAATAATAATAATACACTTGATTTGTTTGTAGGTGCCTTTCTAAACACTCAAGGACACTGAACAATAGATAAAACACACATTATAAACGAAACTAAAATACAAAATTGAAAATCTGACAGAACAATTGTAGTCCAAGAGAAAAAGCAGTCTTAAATTGTCTCCAGTCTTGTGAATTTCCCCTTGGGATTAATAAAGTATCTATCTATCTATCTATCTATCTATCTATCTATCTATCTATCTATCTATCTATCTATCTATCTATCTATCTATCTATCTATCTATCTATCTATCTATCTATCTATCTATCTATCTATCTATCTATCTATCTAAACAAATGAGTTTTAAGTTTTGATTTGAAAAGTGAGAATGATTCAATATTTCTTAAGTACGACTAGACGGTAGAATCCCACTCTTTTCACTTCCTGTTGATGCGCGGTGCAGCCATTTTGGATTTTTGAGGCTCTCCCGACTTTCCGAGTAGAAAATCCAACTTGTGGGGTGCTTTTGTTCAGTTGAAGCTTCCTAACTTGGAAATTAAGACTTCCCAGTTTAAATGGAAATGCGGCCTTAGAGGAAGGCCCACGTGACAGCTTCCAGTCGATGCTCAGATAAGTCTTTGTGTTGTGTGACAGCTCAGGTACATTTTTAAGATCATGTCATTCTTTTGATTTTTTTTCTTTAAATGTTTTTGCCTTTTTGTTACCAGCCTGTAGTTTCAGACAGGTTTTTTATTTTTTTTTGTTTTCCCCTTTGACCTTGTAATTTGAAATTCTCATGAGTAGCCACCTTAAAAACACTGTCATTAAACAGAGGCCTCCTTGACTCTAAAGTACAGTACACCTAAAGACTCTTAAAATTGATTTAAATGAGTATGGATAGCAAGTTATTAGCCTTCAACTTCAAAACCTTTGACTTTAAAAAATGAGTAGAGAACATGAAATGAATATTTATAGTTTGGGCTTTATGAATGGATTTGATTTTATCGTGTGTGTGTGTGTGTGCGCGCACGCATGCATTTTTGTGCTGGCATCAACAGAGAATTAAATATCAATGAACAATCGTGAACTGAAAATATAACAGATTTAAAATCCTTTTTAAAAATTGCCAGTTATTTATTTTTTAAGCAGTGCTTCCTATTACAGTGGAACCTCAGGTCATGACCGTAATTCTTTCCTAAACTAAACCGATTTGGTCGTGACACGAAGTGATATTTCCCCAATAGGATTGTATGTAAATACAATTGATCTGTTCCAGACCGTACGAACTGTATGTAAATGTATGTTTTTAAAGATTTTTAAGCACAAAAATAGTTAATTATACCATAGAATGCACAGCGTAAAGTAAACTATATGGAAAAATATTGAATAACACTTGAACAGAGAAAAGTAACATTGCAAGAATTCACGCTACAGCCTTTCGAACCGCTCACTGTAAACACTTTTTTTAATGAGTTTTAAGCACAGGGAAAAACATGAACATTTGAAAAATCTGTAATTTAATAAACAACCAAGAAAAGTAACATTGCAACAATGAATGCTACAAATCAAACGCTGTAAACAGAAGTGAATTGGAGGTTAAAATCCAATAGAAAAAAGTCTGCATTGAATACAACAAGATTAAAACAATGCTCGAATCAGTCTCTTTAAAAACAAGCCCGGTGCATTCTTTAACTGCCTTCTCGCTCGCTCTCTCGCTGCACAGGGGAATGCACAGGGAGAGACTGAACACGTGCGGAAATCATTGGCGCGTACGAACTGAGAGGGAAACTGGCTTATTCGTCACCCGAGTGTGTGTTTTGGTCATAACCCGATTTGTACGTGGTCCGAGACGCTCGTGACCTGAGGTTCCACTGTATTTTGTCTTTCTCGAGTGAATACACTTTTTCCATTACCTGCTGTTTCTGCACTAATTCATATTTCTGTCAAAAGGCAGGGCCAGTTTAAGCCCATTGCGACACTCCTCCTGTGATTTTGGGCTATACAAAAATAAATTGTATTGCATTTCCTTGTGTCAGTCCTTATAAATAATTAGTGAAAGGCAAACACTTGATCCATGCCAGTTTACTTATTAGCAGGGCTCAACTGGAAGGATTCTTGCACTTTCGCCAGTGTGACCATCCTTTGATCATTTGTTGGCATTACAGAACAGCTCACGCCATCAAACCCGATCCCTTGCCAGGCTTGTGAGATGTACTGGCCATGACTTGTTATAGTTTGTTCTGCTCATCCAAACTGGACCCTAATGAAATGTTCGCCTGAATTTTTTTTTTTGAAGGTTTATACTTCATGCGACGCAACACATGCTCCAGCGGATGCTCCTGCTACGCAAGCGTTGTACTGTTTATACATGCGCATGTACTTTACGTAAATCTGGAGGAATCCAGCAGGTGGCACTGCAAGATATCATCAGGTTCGACTTCTCTGTGTTGTGAATTGCCTGGAACGCCCATTCAATTCCAATGACACCTTACCGCATTATCTCTGAAAAGGATGTTTAATGATTACATCCATCAATCCAGGGATGTGCCCATTCCAGCTAGCATTGGGCACGAGGCAGAATCAATCCCTAGACAGGGCATCAACTCTTCACTGAATACAAGCACACACATACACACTGGCGTCATTTTAGTGTCACCAAATCTGCATGTCTTTAGAAGGAAACCAGAGCACATTATGGAAACTCCAGGCAGGGAATACCAGCGACGTGACTCCCTGTGAGACAGCAATGCTACCGCTCCGCCACTGTGTCACCCCCACGTGTGTACTTTATTAACAGTACTGTATTCATTATTTAAACAAAATTAACGATTTATGTGTAAAATGTAACATACATACTCTAATGCATTTCATCATGAAAGTGATATCAAGTATAAATCTAAGGATTTTAAATGTGCAGAGAGTTGGAATATCAGTCATGTGCTGTGATCTGTTGCTGTTTGCCGCTCCTGTCCAGTCAGGATGAAGCCCCAGACAAAAAAGACAGCACAAAAGATGGTATGTGAGATTTTTAAAATGTATCGTGTCATTACGGTCGGGAATATGCAACGCTTGAATGTAAAAGCACCACAAATGCATCTGTACGAGGTGTGGCAGTAAAGTAATGAGGCTGATTTTTTATTTACCAAAGTTTTTTTTTTTTTCAAACATCAATGTTATTCCCTTCAAAGTAGTTCCCTTGGGCAGCTACACACCGATGGAGACGTTGTTCCCACTGTTGGTAGCAGCGCTGGAAGTCTTCAACCGGTATGGTCTTCAGCATGTCCGTTACACTCTTTTGGATGTTTTCTAAAATCCCGAAATGACGTCCTTTGAGGACATTTTTCAGTTTAGGAAAAAGTCCCACGGACTGAGGTCAGGTGAATATGGGGGCTGGGGAACCACAGGAATGCCTTTTGAGGTCAAAAATTCTGTTATGGAGAGGGCAGTTTTTGGGCACCATTTTGGCACAAACCTTTCGCATGTGCAAATGTTCAGTCAAAATTTGATGAACGGTAAATCTGTTCAAATTTAATTGTTCACTCAACATTCTTAACGTTAAACGACGGTCTGATCTCACAAGAGTGTTCATACGTTCGAAGTTTTAATTGGTTTTTGAAGTTGAAGTCTTTCCTGAATGGTGTTAATCTTCAACGTGTTTTCTGCCTTCCAAAAATGATTTGTGCCAGCGAAAAACTTGACCTCGGGATAAAGAATGTTCCCCATAGGCCTGTTTTAACTTTTCAAACATCACACTTGCCGTTTAATGGCACAACGTTGCTCCAAATTCCGCTGTTCCATTATGTGTGACGCACAACCAAAAACACAACTTCGCTAATAGCAGTCACAAAAATCACGTAGTTAACGGAAGGAGTTGAAACTCGCACTGAGCTATGGGAGGGTACTGATACACGGGCTCTATCAAGGACAACAGCGCAGCGTTGCCAGATCGCTTGCAGTGTTGCCAGTCTCATTACTTTTCTGCCACACCTCGTATGTTGGCATTTTGCTTCACCACATCGAACCATTCATCAAACATCGAAGTGTGCACATTGATCCCGTAGGATCCACAAATCGGCTTTCTGTCACATGTAGATATTAAACCAAGACCCTGACGTCACATTCCAACTTTTACCACACTGTGCCCCCCGACTTTTTGCTGGTACTGCAACTCGCGCACCCGTCTTTTTCATTTCTGAGGACCTGCTCAGAGGACGTGTCAAATGAATGCTGGGAACGCGTGGCAGCCATGATGCGTGCAGGTACGCGTTCTGAGCGTGAAGTATAAATGAGCCCTTAGGCGAAGTCCCCTTTTAGTTCTTTTCCATCCAAATTCAGGTTCCAAGAAGAGACAGTGAGTTATAAGTCAGTGGCTAACTGATGTTTTTGACTTTTTCCAATTTCATATAATATAATTGTCATTTATGGGATCCATTCAAACCTTTTTTTTTTTTTTTAAATATGTCAACATCCATCCATCCATTATCCAACCCGCTATATCCTAACTACAGGGTCACAGGGGTCTGCCGGAGCCAATATATGTCAAGATCTAATTAATCAAATCGTTGAGTAAGCATTTAGATTTGCGTTTTCCTTTCTTTGTTATGTTTTTAAAGATTTGCTCACATTGTCATCTCTCCTCTCTTTCTCTCTGGTGGGGGTTTATAACGGTTTGTTAACTTTGACATGATTGTATAGAATGTTGTTTTTCTTCAAATATTCTCATTAAAATTAAATTTAAAAAAATGTCAAATTGTATTAAGAGAAATCAAAGTTAAAGTCAGACCTAACGCATGCACGGAGATACATTTTTCTCTTGATATCCACAAACTTGAATAGTGACACATCTGACGTGGCAGTTCTTGTAGGGTGCATCGATGATGCCAATCACATAATGTCCTGGGCAACACACCATGGCAGCTGATGATGACAGCACAACAAGGTGGCAATCTTGTGGGGGAAGTAAACAAAATGGTGACGGAAATGCTGCAAAAAATTTCTAATAACTGATAACAATTTCGATGATAAAAATTAAAGCAGACATCTAATTTAGCACCTCCAAAAAAAACTTTGAAATGGGAAGTAACCAGTAATAAAATGTGTTAATTTAAAATACAAAATTGTAACTGTTTTGGGCATTGCAATGCAGAAAGACAATTACATATAAGATTATGTGTGGAAATGTA
This sequence comes from Polypterus senegalus, assembly GCF_016835505.1. Taxonomy (NCBI): domain Eukaryota; kingdom Metazoa; phylum Chordata; class Cladistia; order Polypteriformes; family Polypteridae; genus Polypterus; species Polypterus senegalus. The sequence goes on from NC_053169.1 coordinate 3,294,579, forward strand.
TGGTATGATTAATCTGATTTTCCCATGTATGTCCTGCTAGTGATCTTAATCCCTAATTTTTCTCCCCGCCTTTGGCCTTGCTGTGTCTGACAGGCTCGTGTCACTCGTCCACAAAGGTACCCACAACTTTCAGTCCTGTAGGGCCACCTTTTATCGGGTGATTCTGAGAGGCTCAGGAGGAGTGTGGTGGGATTTATTGTTGCAGTTTCTTTGCTTTTTTCTTATTGAAGACTAGGGGGCTTTTCCCCCTTCTTGCTTCTCTCGCCAGCTCGCAAGCAACAGATCTTTTCATTCTCACGGATACGCCTCTTCATTGGGAAGAAACACTACTTTTCCCTGATGGCAACACAAATTAGACGATCTGCAAGTCTCCGACTTAAAGTTTAAAGCCAAACGATATCTCCATACTTCTGTCATATCACCTACGTCCATATATTCCATCTCTTTTCGTTTTTACCTTTTCGTCAATATCGTATTAAACTTTGATTTCGTGTTTGGACTCTCATCGTAACAATGCAACGTATAACTGCCTGTGAGTGAATATCGTTTCTTTCTCCCTACACGAACTGTGTCTGCCAATAGTATTCACACAAATGAGAAATGATTGAACTGTGGGCGTGGTTGTAATTGTTTTAGATGTGGGCGGGACTTTTGCAAATCTCTTTACATAAAGTCTTGTCTCGCGGGGCTTGAAGTTTTCTCTAGTGTGATTTCACTTTCACCAAACAACCAATCTTTTCATTCTTGCAGATAGGCCTCTTCATTGGGAAGAAACACTACTTTTCCCTGATGGCAACACGAATTAGACGATCTACACGTCTCCGACTTAAAGCTTAAATCCAAACAATATATTTGATTCCTTTTCGCTGTTTCACCGAGTAATAATTTCCATTTAACGCTAATGCGATCTTTACTATCATTTTTTAAGACTTTCGAATTTTCGCACTTCCATTATCTCTTAACTTACTCTGCATGTGTATTGCACCCACGTTTTTGAATTCTCTACGATGTTCTACTTTGTCATCCACTCTTTCTTTTATTTCCGGCCCCGGGCCTGGTTAAATCTTTTGGCGCATAGTCTCGTCTCACGGGATGTGAAAGTGTCTCTCTGAAAATGTCACGTCTCATTGCAGGATATAAAGTCTCATCTCCCAAGATTTTTTTTATCATAATAGAGAAATTTAAAAAAAATTGATGTAAAAAAAAAAAAGATTTTATAGCTTCAACCTTTATTGAAAGTTAATTGAACCAAGGTGAAAGTTTAACCACCGTAATGCATGCAGTGTATTCTTAAATTTGCTCAGTCTAATTTGGGATTAAGTGGGTGTGAGAATGAATGTGTGTATGCTTAATATGGGGAAATGATTTTTGTATTGTAAAACTGAAATTATCACAGCTGTTTTTGCTTTCATATTTCTCCTCCTTTAAGGGTAGTGCTACTGTGTTAGAGGGCTTTTCAATTGGCCTGATTTGCACATTTCACCTAAGAACTGAACTGCATGTCACTGTAGTCCGAATCAGCGGTGAGCAGAGCACAATAAGATTTCATTCTACCATTTATTGTATTTACTTTTTTTTTTTTTATCCCTTTCAGTATTTTTCATTATCATATTTTGCTTTCATCCTATGTTTATTGAGACGATCAGGGTGGATACCTTTGCAGTGATGGATCACGCGGTGCTGTTGCCTTTCATGCTTCATGATATCTTTGCTTAATGACAGTTTTTGGTTTAATAAAAGTGCAGCTAAGGTTACTCACCCCAGAAGCTTTTAGCATTCTTGAATTCAGTGGGCTTCCGAGACAAACTCTGCATGTAATCAACTAATTAGCTTTAATAGGACCACTTGTGCTTTCCCAACAATAACCTCCTGTTTGACTTGTGCTGTGCATGATTACAGTTAACTTTGTGGTTTGTGTGGGATATTTTTTGTAACAGAACATATATGCGTTTTCTGCTTAAGTGAGCTAAGTAGGTACCGGTATGCCAGTATGCGGTATGTACAGCGAGCGTTTCAGCATAGAAGGGACACCGTATGGCTGTTTATTTACAGTGAGGAAGACAGAGGATTTGAGGTAAGGTATCCCTCCATCCATCCATTTTCTAACCCGCTGAATCCAAATACAGGGTCACGGGGGGTCTGCTGGAGCCAATCCCAGCCAACACAGGGCACAAGACAGGAACCAATCCTGGGCAGGGTGAGGTAAGATAGTTCTTGCTAAACATGATGCTGGACAGTGGTGGTGCACAGTTGATGGGACACCCGACCATCACATCTTGTTGGACAAGATTCAGACACCATTCAACTCATTTTGACAGCTAGTTGTGCAAACTGTCAAGCTTTTTGAGGTTCCACACTATGTTTGGCCCTCTAGTCCTGAAAAACACTGATTTTGGGTCTTATTAAGGCCATATTTTGTGCAGGTAATTACACCCTCATGACAAACAGTAGACCAGTAGGTGTTTGAAATATTTGATGCAACTCTTCATACCACATGCACTTCAGAACACGTCATCCACCTGTGGCTAAGCATGTGCCGGCCTGCCCAGTACTTGGATGGGAGACCAACCAGGTAAAGCTTGGGTTGCTGCTGGAAGAAGTGTTGGCGAGGGCCATCGGGGGTACTTACCCTGTTGTCTGTGTGTGGATCCCAATGCCCCAGTGCAGTGATGGGGACACTGCACTGTTAAAATGCCACTGTCCTTCTGATGAGATGTAAAATCGAGCTCCCGACTCCCTGTGGGCATCCTTTGTAAAGAGTAAAGTGTATCCCGATGTCCTGGCTAAGTTGTCCACCATGAATGGGTCATTCTGGCCCCCTGATTATCTCCTAATTGACTTTCTCACCACTTCACCACCTGACCGCTAATGTGTGGTGAGCTCACTGGCACAAAATCCATCACATCATCCAGATGGATGCTCCACGTTAATGTATGCTGAAATGGCTCTCCACTCTCTATGTAAAGCGCTCTGAGTAGCGAGAAAAGCACCATATAAATGTAAAGAATCATTAGTAGTATCCATCCATCCATCCATTTTCTAACCCGCTGAATCCGAAGACAGGGTCACGGGGGTCTGCTGGAGCCAATCCCAGCCAACACAGGGCACAAGGCAGGAACCAATCCTGGGCAGGGTGCCAACCCACCGCAGAACCATTAATATTATTATTATTCTGTATGCTCGACATCATGAAATGCATCATTCTATTTTTTATAAACACCTTCAATAAGGGTGGACTATGCTAATTCAGACAATTTCATTGTCCGGTTCTTTTTTATGTTTTCAGTTTTGCCCTTCATATGATATGACATCGAGATAAGCTACTTAAACATACAACTCTCTATTATAAAAGGAACTCCTGGGACGAGACGTTCTCGGAGGTAATTTCAGGTCCCGCGAGAAGAGACTTTTTGTCAAGAGATTTTGACAAGTCCCGCCATCCTGTGAAACCTTTCCAACCACGGCCACGGTCCACTCACTTCTCATTTGTGAGAATGCTATTGTCAGACACAGATCCTGCGCTCTCGTCTCCAAAGGCAAAGAGCAGAAGACAAAGCAGAATGTCGTAAAGAGGTTCAAAAACGTTGCTAACAAGCGGAAAAGAGATCAAATATATGGACATTGGTGATATGACAGAAGTATGTAGATATTGTGAGGCTTTATACTTTAAGTCGAAGACATATAGATCATCTGATTCGTGTTGCCATCAGTTCAAGTTCAAGTTTGTTGTCATGTGCACAGTAAGTTAACGTGTTTCCCTCTACAATGAAATTCTTTCTTTGCTGTCCACACCAAGTGACAAAACCAACATATAAAGATAAACAGAAATAATAAGTAGCAGTGGCAGCATAAAATATAAAAAACTGAATAGAAATATAAAGTGTAACGTGCAGTAGGTGTGTGATGGACAAGTCAAAGACAGTTGTGTGATGTCGATAGGAGGAGGTGGACCACGGTTATAAACTCCAGTCAGTTATTTAGGAGTCTAATGGCCTTGAAGAAGAAAGAGTTCTTTAGCCTGGAAGTCCTGCATTTCATACTCCTAAACTTCCTGCCTGAGGGTACTGTAGACGTGTGAACAGTTCGTGTTGGGGTCCCTGAGGATCGAGGCAGTTCTCTTGTGGACTCTGCAGTTGTAGATGCTCGGCAGAGATGGCAGTGGTGTCCTGGTGATCTTCTCAGCAGTCTTCACCACTCTCTGCAGGTGTTTGCGGTCCATAGCAGTGGTGTTGCCGTACCACACCGTGATGTAGCTGGTCGAGATGCTTTCAACAATGCAGCTGTAAAGGTTGCAGAGGATCTTAGTCGACATGCCAAACTTCCTCACCCTCCTCAGAAAGTACAGCCGCTTTTGAGCCCTCTTGACCAGCTGTGTGGTGTTAAGAGTCCAAGTGAGGTCCTCACTGATGTAGACGCCCAGGTATTTAATGCCGCTCACGCTCTCCGCTTCAAGCCCTCGGATTAACAGTGGCCGGTGAGGTCTCCCCTCCTTCCTCATGTCCACTATCATCTCCTTCGTCTTGTCTGTGTCGAGGGTGAGGTTGTTGTCCTTACACCATGACGCCAGACTGTCCATCTCCCTCCTGTAGGCCGCCTCATCCCCACCAGTGATGTGTCATCTGTGAACTTTAGGATGATGTTATCTTTGTGGGAGGCGACACAATCGTGGGTGAACAGGGTGTAGAGGATGGAGCTGAGGACTCATCCCTGTGGGGTGCCTGTGTTTGTGATAATGGTGGCTGAAATCCTATTACCAATCCTGACAGACTGGGGCCTGCCAGTCAGAAAGTCTACGGGCCAGTCATAGAGGGTGGGATGCAGGCCAAGTGCAGACAGTTTATGGGGGGTAACCGTGTTAAAGGCAGAGCTGTAGTCCACAAAGAGCATCCTGACGTAGGAGAGGGAATAATGTAGTGCGACCGCGATGGCATCTGAGGTGGACCTGTTGGGCTGGTAGGCATACTGCAGGGGGTCAAGAATGTCCAGTATACTGCTCTGAATGTGGGCCAGCACCACTCTCCCAAAACACTTCATGATGATTGGAGTGAGTGCTACTGGCCAGTAATCGTTCAGGCAGGCAGGTGGGCTTTTTTTTTTACCAAGCGGGGCGATGATCGTAGTCTCAAAGCAGGACGGAAGGATGTGCTGACTGAGGGAAAGGTTGAAGATGGAGCAGAGAACATCAGCCAGCTCGTTGGCACATGCTTTGTGAGCCCACCCAGGGATGTTGTCTGGTCCAACTGCCTTATGGGGGTTGATCTTCCTCAGTGCTTTGTGTACCGTTGCATTAAGATGGTTAAACTTTCACCTTGGTTCAATTAACTTTCAATAAAGGTTGAAACTATAACATTTTTTTTTTTTTTATAAACATCAATTTTTAAAAATTTCTCTCTCTATTATAATAAAAAAAATCTTGGGAGGTGAGACTTTTTATCCTGTGACGAGACGTGATCTTTTGAAGAGAGACACTTTCATATCCCGTGAGATGAGACTTTGTGGCAAAAGATTTACTCCGGGCCGGGGACCGGAAATAAAAGACAAAGTAGAACGTCGTAAAGAATTGAAAAACATTGGCGCGGTACACATGAAGAGCAGGTTATAGACAATGGAAGTACAAAAATTCGAAAGTCTCAAAAAATGATAGTAAAGATCGCATTAGTGCTAACAAACAAATGGAAATTATTACTCGGTGACATAACGGAACAGCGAAAAGAGATTGAATATATTGTTCGGAATTAAACTTTAAATCACAGAGACTTGTAGATCGGCTAATTCGTGTTGCCATCAGGGAAAAGTAGTGTTTCTTCCCAATGAAGAGGCGTATCCGCGAGAATTAATAGATTGGTTGTTTGGTGAAAATGAAATGCACATATGTGAGCGGCAGAGATGTGGAGTGGCTGGCGCATAGCGCAGGTCAGAGGGTTGGCGAGCGAAGCCCCCTAGTTTTAAAAAATCGTTTTTTAAAAAGAGAGTGGGAACCCTGAAGACCCACGCAGACAGCTACTCCGCCCAGGATTTGAACCCAGGATGCCGGGTCTGTGAGGCTCCAGCTCTGACCCACTACCATTAAACTGTAATACTCCAAGTATTATACTTCAAGTTTATTTTATTTATGTTCATTTATTTTACTCTGTTTATGTTTTTTTTATGTTAATTGTATGTTTTTCCTTCTTTTATTGTAAAGCACTTTGGCCCCAGCATTCCTATGTTGTTTTAAATGTGCTATATAAGTAAAGTTTCCATTGACATTAATCCTGCTCGGCTTCTCAGTAAGTGTTATTAACTGTGCAAGTTCCATCATTCAAATTATTCACCAATATTTTACCTGTGTTTTAAATTCTTAAATAAAACACACCAGCAAATCCACCTCTGAATGGCTGAAGAAAAACAAAATGAAGACTTTGGAGTGGCCTAGTCAAAGTTCTGACCTGAATCCAATTGAGATGCTATGGCATGACCTTAAAAAGGCGGTTCATGCTAGAAAACCCTCAAATAAAGCTGAATTACAACAATTCTGCAAAGATGAGTGGGCCAAAATTCCTCCAGAGCGCCGTAAAAGACTCATTGCAAGTTATCGCAAACGCTTGATTGCAGTTATTGCTGCTAAGGGTGGCCCAACCAGTTATTAGGTTCAGGGGGCAATTACTTTTCACACAGGGCCATGTAGGTTTGGATTTTTTCTCCCTAAATAATAAAAACCATCATTTAAAAACTGCATTTTGTGTTTACTTGTGTTATATTTGACTAATGGTTAAATGTGTTTGAAGATCAGAAACATTTTGTGTGACAAACATGCAAAAGAATAAGAAATCAAGAAGGGGGCACATAGTTTTTCACACCACTGTATCTAACTCAAACTGTTAAACTGTATAAATGAATGTGCAGAAATGGCAAAGCGCCTTTGGTGTCAATGCTGCATTTTTAAATTTTAACCAGACAGATGTTTAACATTGCACGCTGCACGTATTGAGGGATGCGCACCGCTTGAACCTCATTAGTGATGCTGTAACCGTCCATACTGTAGGTTTTAAACGGCTCGATGCTTTTTCATCCCGTCCTTTTGGCCTGCAGCTGTTGGGCTTCAGTAACTCCCCACCAAGGATCATCAGCACAAAAGGCCTGCAGCGTGTGACAAAGCCTTTTGTGTCCACATTACCCCCCCATTGGTACACATGCAGCGCTAGAGGGTTCTGTTTTTATTATCAATGGTGATTAAAGAAGCATTGAATTACATGTTTTTGACAGATATTAAATATGGGGAAGTTAAAGGCCATTTATCCCCCATTAAATACTGCTTTACCTCTGAAACAAAATTCATAAAACTTCCGCTTGTTGTGCTGGCACTGCAGAGGACGCAGAATCTGTCAGTTCCTGACTGTTGTTAAGACGGACCTCTGACACCAAACTCAATTTCGGTTTGAGAGACTTTTATAGAACTGCCACATAAAATGATCGAGCAGACATTAAAGGCTCTCTTGTTTTTCACAATTTTACTGCATTAATGAAGGAATAGTGAAAGCAGCTGTGATGAGAACAGTTGGCAGGAGAAGAGCCGAGTTTCTATTTAAAGTCAAAAGAGAAGCCAGAGGTAAATTGATTACTATTGATGGCCGCCTTTTGGTGTTACAGGAAATGAAAAAAAAAAATCAAAGAATCCTTTATGTAAACGAGGGGTATGGATTATTTAGAAAATGGCAGCTTATGTATTCTTATAGTGCCATTAAAACTCCATCTTGTCTAAAAATGTTTTAGGATTGCTGGGCTCATAAAACTCGAGACTGGCCTGAAAAAATGCAAGTACAGTAGACCTCAATAGCACAAAGCGGGCCTGGCCCTGAAACTCAAGGAGCAGGCTTGTGGCCTACACACACACACACACACACACACACAACCTATGAATTTCAAGCAGGAAGTGGTGTGTAAACTAACCCCATAAGAAACAAAAATAATAAAAGTTTATTAACTAAAAGGAGGTTCAGTATTCAAACAAAAAGGAGGCAGAATGTTGCCTCAGAAAAGGCAACCCAAGAATGAGCAACGGCCAAAACAAAATCCAATGTGAAAAACCTGTTCAAGGGAGCATCCATCCACTGACTGGATGTTACACCTCGACTCTGGGATTTTGTTGTTAGGATTTTAGCCTTGTGACTTTTTGGACCTGTAGAATTTATTAATTGAACATTTATAATTCCTATCTTTGTATATGTGCATATTGGTGGTTATATAGCCCCTAAAATTTAGAATGCTCTTCCTCTCAGCCTTCGCGAGGAGAAATCTATTATTCATTTCAAACTCCTGTTAAAAACCACATCTTTTCAATGAGTATTCATTTTCTTGTATGTAATTTCTACTGTCTTGTTAATGTGTTTATTGAATTGTAAAGTGTCCTTGAGTATATGAAAGGCGCTACATAAATAAAATGTATTATTATTATTACATTTGTTTTGTTATATTCTGGGTTAACTCGTGTTTAAGTTCTCCCATGGATAAGTCGAGGCTTGATTTTACTGTATAATTTCTGCCATTTTATAATGTTTGTCGTATAAGTCGGACCAACAGCAGGAGTTTTCTGCATTCAAGAGATTACAATCTGCTAAAGCCCACCGGAGAGAGTAACCACGGAGCACACGGCCTTTTTGTATTCCTTGTATTGTGCCTATGTGACCACATGGTGATACCCGCACTATTCCGAAGTGTTGTTTGCACTGTTTTGTGTTTCTTGTATCTCACAACCTCATACGCCTTTATCGTAAGAGTATCCCTTATCTACGATGGAGTGTTCGATCAGAAGAAAATATGAAGCTGGTTTCAAATTAAAAGTCGTTGAAGTGGCGAAAGAAATTGGTGACTGCGCTGCTGCTGCAACAAAATTCGAAGTGTCTGAGAAACTGGTGTGAGATTGGAGGAGGCAATAAGTATTTTTGAATGGCTGTATAAGTCGGGACTCGATTTTACCGTATAATTTCTGGTATCGTATAAGTCGAATGTGGAAAACTCGCGCTATTGGTCCAAGAGATTACGATATGCTAATGGCCACCTGAGAGAGTAACCACGGAGCACATAGCCTCTTTTTTCCATGTATTCTGCCTATGTGACCACACGATAATAACTGAACTATTCCGATGCGACGTTTGCACTTTTTTGTGTTTTTTGTATCTCGCACACCTTTTATCGTAAGAGCATCCCTTATCTATGATGGAGCGTTCGATCAGAAGAAAATATGAAGCTGGTTTCAAATTAAAAGTCGTTGAAGTGGCGAAAGAAATTGGTGACTGCGCTGCTGGAACAAAATTCAATGTGTCTGAGAAACTGGTGAGAGATTGGAGGAGGCAAGAAGTATTTTTGAATGGCTGTATAAGTCGGGGGTCTGATTTTTTTTTGATAGATTTTTTGGGTTTCAAGACCCGACTTATACGCAAGTTTATACAGTATTCATTTATCATATTTCGGTTGCAGTAGATTACTTGAGTGAAATAACAACCTGCTCCTGAAATGGTGTTTGTGTTTGGCCTATGGGGTATTGTGACGGTCTCGGTCGGCTCCATGCTTCCTGTTGCGTTTGAGAGCCTCTTGACCCCGAATCGTTGATGTAAAAAGTACAAGTGTCAATTGCTTTTTATTAAAAATCCATCCAAAAAAATTAACAGTGCTCAAAAAGTGCAAATCATTAAATAGTCAATCAATAACTAATTCGATAAAAGCAAGGTGATCAGTGCAGAGGTTAAAACAGGTCAATGAATAAATAAACAGTCCATTGAAAATGATGTTAAAATCCATTTAAAAAAATCACGAGCCCCAAAAGTTCTCTCTAAAAGTTGCCTTCTCCTCCACTTACCCTGTCCAGACCTCACAGTAAGAGGGGATGCTGCAGTCAACCGTCTGTTCCTCTCAAAATCCACGGGATGCCATGCCGGGCCGCACACGTCTCCTGCTCCTACTCCCTTGAAATTGCTCAGTAGCAGCGTCCTTTCCTCAGCCTGTGCCTCCTACGGCCCTGAGGCTCGCACCCGATCACCTGCTTCTGTTCTCTTCAGCATGGACTCTCTCCCTCTTCTCTCTCTCTTTTCCTTTCATTCTTTCTCCTCTCCACTTATCCTCCATTCCCCCCTTTCTCTCCCTTTGCTCCGTTTCCGTCCTTTCTCTTATTCCCTTTCTTTCTCTCTGCTGTACAGACTCCTTATATTGTCTTGATTGGGCACTCCACTCCAAGGTGTGAATGTGGCACCTGAACGATCCGCCTCTCTTTAGCATGTGAGTGCGTGATTAGCCAGGCTACCACAACCTACCCTGGAGTGGCACCATCTTGCGCACGCCGGCGCCCATTCCGAGCACAATTATTTATTTAAAACCTGCACAACACCACAGACCACTTGTCACAGTTATACGTTATACGAAAGGCCGGTTCTTCCTGTTTGCAATCGTAAAATGGGTGCTTAGAGATAAACATAAATAACTGGACATGTCACATAACATCACCGGCGTTTAAAATTGGGGCTGCTAAGCATCATCCGATGTGTTCAATTTGATTGGCACTTCAACGTGGGGCAGCTCTGCTGATCTGACACTCGACTGGTACCTTGGCTTTTGCTGACGTTGCGTTGCAGACAATCCTCAAAGATCTCCTCTCCTCCGTCTCATCCTCCTTGACAATACCTCACATTAGTGCAGAATTATTAGAGGATTCCTGCACGTGTCGTGACCTGGCGCTACATTTATAGTCCGAGGTGTTCAGAATGAGCAGAGAAGGTGGGCCGCACCGTTCCTGGCGGTGCTCCACTGTCTCTTACGCTGTCCTTCAGCCTCACAAACGTACACATGCATGTACCGGTATAAACTGACATGTCTGAAGTCTACCATTGGTGTGTGTGTTTGTTTTTTTCTTTTCTCTTTTCCCTTGTTTTGAACAAATGGTCAGAAGGTGAATTTCATTGGCAGCCATCCTGATTGAAATCCTCGCCGATTCACAAAACCAGCTGAGCAGGAACACGTCTGCGTTCTGAGTTTCACTTTAGTGGTATGCAGAGTGCCAACCAGCGGGCCTGGTTGTGTGCTGCAGATGTCCGCTTAATATTCAAGTTTAATTTCTGATTGCCCAGCCTGGCAGGGCCTTTCACGCCCCGATTGAAACCCCCGCCTGGAGTAATTTCTAGGTATTGTTATTTGATTATGTGTGTTTGTTTGCTTAGTTAGTTTAAGGTATTTAAATGCGCGCTGTTGCGTGCCACCTCTTAATGCATCTTTTTTCATTTTGAAATTGTACATTTATTTATCGTTATATAATCAGAGAAAAACAGGGCAGCTTGTTTCACTTTTTTTTTTGAAATCGCTCTTTGATGTCAAGCTGCAGTCTCATTGGAACAAGTGTGGGTGAAGAAATATATTTCTGAGTTGTTGTTTGCCACAATATTTATTACTGTCCTGTTAGAAAATAGGCGCCGCTTTATTCGATTCAGAACACTTTACTTGGATGCTTGTGTGCAATATTTATGCAAAATGTGTTTTCCTCCTGTGTTCATGCTGAAATCCATTAGAGTATTATGAGTGCCTCCAGACATGAAAATCAATAGCGCTTTGTTAGCAACAAGGCCATCAAGTGCTTTCTGCTTGGGTTTGCTTGGATGGATTAGACCTCTGCGAAATAAGGTCCACTTGTTGTGCTTGACTTAGCATGATCCTTATCGCCTTGACACTCTCGTGTCTTTGCCTTTGGCCATTTGTTTTTGTTTTTTTTTTTCCCCAGCTAATTCATCACTCTTCATTGCTCTCCGCATTGTACAATGTCTTGTTTAAGTGTAATTAACCGATGGTGCGGATTGACTAAATCGTGGGATGGCGTCTGTAATGTAATGCAGTGTGGAATCAACACAGGATAAGCAGATTGTCGTACTGAGCACTGGTGTCTCTACGGGTCTAATAATGCCTGCTGCTGGTCCTCCTGGAGATTTAGTCGCCAGCGTCTTCAAATACTATTCTCTCACCCCAATTATTATTCTGTGATACAGAAGTGCCTTCAAGAATGTATTTTTGTTATGTTGCAGCCTTTTGCTAAAATTCTTTAAAGTTATACTCCCCACACATCAAATTACATTTAGTACCACAAAAAGGCAAAGTGAAAGCAGAATTTTAGGAGACATTGTAAATTTCTTAAAAGAAAAAAAAAACAGAAATTTCGCCTTGACACAAGTATTCAGATCCCCTTGCTGTGACATTTGAAATTTGGCCCAGGTGCATCCCGTTCTATTGACCATTGTTAGGCATTAAATCTGTGTAGAGTGCAATACAAGTATGGATTATACCAATTGTTCTTGAAAGTTTGTGAACCCTTTAGAATTTTCTAGATTTCTGCATAAATATGACCTCAAACATCATCAGATTTTCACTCAAGTCCTAAAAGTAGATAAAGAGAAACCAGTTAAACAAATAAGACAAAAATATTATACTTGGTCATTTATTTATTGAGGAAAATGATCGAATATTACATATTGGTGAGTGGGAAAAGTATGTGAACCTTTGCTTTCAGTATCTGCTGTGACCCCCCAATAACTGCAACTAAACATTTCTGGTAACTTCTGCTCATTCCTGCACACCGGCTTGGAGGAATTTTAGCCCATTCCTCCGTACAGAACAGCTTCAACTCTGGGATGTTGTTGGGTTTCCTCACATGAACTGCTCACTTCAGGTCCTTCCACAACATTTTGATTGGATTAAGGTCAGGACTTTGACTTGGCCATTCCAGAACATTCACTTTATTCTTCTGTAACCTTTCTTTGGTGGAACGACTTGTGTGCTTAGGGTCGTTGTCTTGCTGCGTGACCCACCTTCTCTTGAGATTTAGTTCATGGACAGATGTCCTGACATTTTCCTTTAGAATTCTCTGATATAATTCAGAATTCATTGTTCCATCAATGAAGGCAAGCTGTCCTGGCCCAGATGCAGCAAAACAGGCCCAAACCCTGATACTACCACCACCATGTTTCACAGATGGGATAAGGTTCTTATGCTGGAATGCAGTGTTCTCCAAACATAACGCTTTTCATTTAAACCAAAAGTTCTATTTTGGTCTCATCCGTCCACAAAACATTCTTCCAATAGCCTTCTGGTTTGTCCACGTGATCTTTAGCAAACTGCAGACGAGCAGCAATGTTTTTTGGAGAGCAGTGGCTTTCTCCTTGCAACCCTGCCATGCACACCATTGTTGTTCAGTGTTCTCCTGATGGTGGACTCATGAACATGAACATTAGCCAATGTGAGAGAGGCCTTCAGTTGCTTAGAAGTTACCCTGGGGTCCTTTGTGACCTCGCCGACTATTACACGTGTGCCTTGCTCTTGGGGTGATCTTTGTTGGTCGACCACTCCTGGGGAGGTTAACAATGGTCTTGAATTTCCTCCATTTATACACAATCTGTCTGACTGTGGATTGGTGGAGTCCAAACTCTTTAGAGATGGTTTTGTAACCTTTAACAGCCTGATGAGCATCAACAACTCTTTTTGTGAGGTCCTCAGAAATCTCCTTTGTTTGTGTCGTGTTACACTTCCACAAACATGAGTTGTGAAGAGCAGACTTTGATAGATCCTGTTCTTTAAATAACACAGGGTGCCCACTCACACCTGATTGGCATCCCATTGATTGAAAACACTGGACTCGAATTTCACCATCAAACTAACTGATCATCCATGAGGTTCACATACTTTTGCCACTCACCAATATGTAATATTCGATCATTTTCCTTAATAAATAAATGAGCTAGTATAATATTTTTGTCTCATTTGTTTAACTGGTTTCTCTTTATCTACTTTTAGGACTTGAGTGAAAATCTGATGATGTTTTAGGTCATATTTATGGAGAAATATAGAAAATTCTAAAGAGTTCACAAACTTTCAAGCACAACTGTACAGAACTGGTACACACATATAAATGCAGACTTGTTAAAACACACAGAGAACAAGGCAGAAACCGGTTACAGTGGTCCCCCGCTGTATCGCCGTTCAGCTATCGCGCCCCTGCTATATCGTGGAAAAATTCAATAAGTACATCCTACCTGTAGTGTACTTTGCAGCCAATTCATAACATAGCATACAGTTTTCAGCAGTCACTACGGTAGACAAAGAATTTTGCATTACAGTACTCAGATGATTTCTTACAAGGCCCGTTATTGGCTGAAAGAGGAGACTCGACCAATCAGAGCGGGATTTTCATTCTCTTGGGCTCTGATTGGCTGCTGCTAATGTGGTGTAATCTCGCAAGAACAGCGAGCGGGGGTCACTGAAGCATCTCAGTTCTGTGCATATTGTGTACCTTGCTTGTGGTCCGAATTGTTGTGAGCAAGACTTTTATGAACTTTTCGTTTTGTTTTAAGCCCAACGATGGCTCCCAAGCGTCCTGCATCTTCTAAGAAGAAAAGGAAAGTGTTATGCGGATGTCGCATGCCGTTATGGCTTGAATGAATGTTTGGTACGCTACATTGTTTTTTATTATTATGTTACTCATATACTTAGCCCGACATCCACATATCATATGTGTTTACGAAGTGTGTTTTATGTGTTTAAAGAATGTGGGAGGGGTATTTTAAGGCTTAAACTAAAAAAAATGTTTCTTTATATGGTCTTTCTATATCGCGGATTTTCACCTATCGCTGATGGGTCTAGGCGGGGGATCACTGTACACACAAATGGAAACCAACAGTATTCGCCCATTAATTAATCGATGACCTATGGTCGGTTGACAATAGCGGAGATTAAAATCATACAAGAGAAAGTCAAATGCAAAGTCACAGTCTTGGAGACCTCGGCCAACTGGCTGCCTACCCGCTGCTAGGTTTCCTATAACGGAATCTGTGCTGGCCGTCCAGTCTAATGAGAGAATCATCCCATCCGATGATTCCAATGCTCATTTATCCGAGATGACTTTTTTTATATGCAGAAGGGTAGGCTGGCATTAGACCAGGGGTCGCCAACTCCTGACCTGGAGGACCACAGTGGCTGCAGGTTTTCATTCTAACCCTTTGTTTTTAATGAGTGCCCTGTTTGTGCTGCTAATTAACTTCTTGAGAATTAATTTTAATTGAATTGCAATGTCATCGGGAAAGGAAGTGTTGTCCTTGTTGGTGCTGGAACCGGAAGTTATGTCATCACAGGCTCCTGAACCCCCGTGGGATTTCACATGAATGGTCTGCAGAGGATTGAGAGAAAAAGTCAGTTCACCTCGCCACCCTCCCGGTCAGGCATGGAATTGTCACTATTTGGACCCTTTAGCTGTCTCCCATGTGCACGTGTGTGACCAGGTGGATGGATAGGCGGCTTGTATTTGTTTGTAATTAGGCATTTTAGAAGAGTTATAAAGCTCTATCAGAGGTGCCATTACTCAAGAGGCTTCAAGTGTAATTACATTTATTTAAAAATTTTGGACACTTGCCCTGTTTCAGGTCAAGTTTTTTTTTCACATAATTTATTTTTGGTCTTGCTTTTTAGGTGGTCCTGAAGATCATCAAGCACTACCATGAAGAAGGGCAAGGCAGTGAAGTGGTTCAGGGAGTGCTGCTTGGACTGGTGGTAGAAGACCGTCTGGAAATCACCAACTGCTTTCCTTTTCCTCAGCATACAGAGGAAGATGCCGACTTCGATGAAGGTACCGGCCTTTCGTTTTATTAAACACCCTTTGAATTCTGCACAGAAATGGATGACATTCTTGAATAGAAATCTTGATAGTCCAGCAAATGAAACTTCGTTGTTCAATAACATTTTATTAAATTCTTTTTTACAGATAGGTCAATAATGAATGATCGTCAAAAAACACGCCTGATACAAGAACTCTCATGTGCATAGGATTAATTCTGTATACCAAAATGTGCTGGGCTATAAATTTAAGAGGCATGTTGTTTTCAGATGCAAGTGGCTTCTCTCTGCAGGATGTTTGACTATCAAGTCATCCGCGTTGTTTATAATGAGAATATCCCAGTATGTCATATGCAGTGAATAAGGCAGCACTTGGAATATTCACTGGCTTTGTGTGAATTGATTTCTGTCAGAATATAACCAGATGGAGAAGGTGCTCAGATAAATAGCAGCTTGTTTTAGGATGATGCCACTTAAAGTTTTCAATCCGGCGAAAAGAAGTGGCAGTTTATACATTCTGTAAGATTGTCAGGAGGTCTATAAAAAGACCATAATGTGGAACGCTGTCATCATTATTCTGACTAACTCAACTGACAAGGCACAGTGGATTCAGAAAATATTCAGATCCCTTCACTTTCTGCACACCCGATTGTGTTGTAGATTTAACTTTTTTGCCATTTTTGTCCATCAATTTGCACTGAATAACTCGTAATGACAAAGTGAAAGCCTGTTTTCAGAAAGGTTTGCAGATATTATAATGAAAAAATCCTGGGACGAAACGTGACTGTTTAGCCCGGGACGAGACGTGACTTTTTCAGAGAGACACTTTCACGTCCCGCGAGACAAGACTTTGTGCCAAGAGATTTAACCACACCCGGGGCTGGAAATAAAAGACAAAGAGTGGATGACAAAGTAGAATGTCGTAAAGAGGTTCAAAAACGTTGGCGCGGTACACATGCAGAGCAGGTTTAGAGGTAATGAAAGTACGAAAATTCAAAAGTCTCCAAAAAAGTGATGGTAAAGATCACATTAGCACAAAAAATACGGAAATTATTACTCAGTGAAATAATGGAACAACGAAAAGAGATTGAATATATTGTTTGGAATTAACCTTTAAGTCGGAGACTTGTAGATCCTCTAATTCGTGTTGCCATCAGGGAAATTAGTATTTCTTCCCCATGAAGAGGTGTATCCGCGAGAATTAAAAGATTGGTTGTTTGGTGAAAGTGAAATCCACATACACGAGGGACAGAGACACAAAGTGGCTGGCGTGTAGAGCATGCCAGGGGGCGTTGGCGAGCAAAGCGAGCAGGGGGTGAAACCCCCTAGTTTTATTAAAAGTTAAAAACTGAATCCTCTCACTCAGACTGTAATTGATTGATTTATATGGCAGTTCTGCAACAGTGAAACATCGACTCCTTTAATGCTGGCCTTAAGAAAGGGTTAGAATGGGGAAAGGTTTGGAGTCGCCCAAAAAAATCCACCAGTGTCCGTGTTCTTTTGCCATTTTTAGTCTTCACTTTTCACTGTTGCATTTGACATTGGTATTTAAAGAAGATGCCAATCTGAGGACCTGTGAGGTCTTTGTTTCCTGTACTACACACTCTCTGACATCCTTATCATCTTATGCAGGTGTTCCTCTAAGACAGCTATGATGATAAATATTGTTTTTTAACTATTCTGTAATGGTGGGAATAGTATTTTTGAGTGGAGACCCCGAAACTGAAAGTGTGATGATCAAAAACCTGAAAATCAAACTGCGCTTTCATCTAAACCATAAAACAAAACATGAGAACCCAAGCTGAAAATGTAGTTAAGGGGTTGTTGCCAGAATGCTGCAAAACCAAAGAAGAAAATGTAAGAAAGCCTTTCTGAGTTTATCCGCCGAGCTCTGACAATAAGTGGCTGCCTGGGATGACTCCGGAGGCCTCATCTCTAGCATCCCATGTCATAACAAGAATACCCAAACAACGGCGTCATAGTCATGAGCAACACCTTCTTCACAAAGACCGTCAAGCTCCTTAACACACAGCGTGTGCCCCAAATCATAGACTCTAATTGCCATGTCTCTTCTGTATTCCTTTGCATTCCTTGCCCATTGTAAATCTCCTGTCAGCCCTGATTGCTGTTTGTCAGTTTGTACAGATGTCGTTCCTTCTATTGTGTACAGTTACCCATCTCCTGTATTGTTTTATTGTCTAAATATTGTACTGCGGCCCAGGGAAATGTCATTTCATACCCCTGTATAATAAGGCTCATTCCAGGGTCGATCAAATTGTCCATCATCGATTGGCAGATGTAAATAAAAATCGTCGGTGGACTCCAAACATCTGCAGAGCGCAAAAGTACAGCCATCACGAGAAATTTGCTCTGCACTCATAAGGCATTCTTGTACTCCATCGTTTTTTTATTTGTTCCAGATTAAGGGATGATTTATTACTGTCTAAGTTCTCCCGTGGATAAGTTGGGATGGGCTTTTACAGTATAATTTCTGCTATTTTATAATGTCACTCGTATAAGTCGAATGCGGAAAACTCACGCTATCGGTACAAGGGATTACGCTAAGCTAACGCTCACCTGAGAGAGGAACCACAGAGCACACTATGTGGGTGTGGCAATGCGCTGTGTCAGCGTGCGCTCCTAACCTCTCTCTCTATTGTGCCTACGCGACCACACGATGATACCCGCACTATTCTGAAGCGATGTTTGCACTGATTTGTCTTTGTTTTTTGTATCTCACACCCTCACACACCTTTTATCGTAAGAGCATCGCTTATCTATGATGGAGCGTTCGATCAGAAGAAAATATGAAGCTGGTTTGAAATTAAACGTCATTGAAGTAGCGAAAGAAATTGGTGACTGCACTGCTGCAACAAAATTCAATGTGTCTGAGAAACTGGTGTGAGATTGGAGGAGGCAAGAAGATGAAAAAAAGAAAAAAATGAAGTAAAATGGGCACATAAGTTGGGGGCTGATTTTTTTTTTTTATGGTCGATTTTTCAGGTTTCAAGGCCTGACTTCTACATGAGTATATACGGTACTTTATTTCAGTTTCCAGTTAGTTTGGTGGTGTTTCACACTGCAAAATGTCTAAGCAAATAAAGCGTATCAATAAACGCCCTATGGCCGTGTCGTGAAATTCATTCGTTCCCGGGAAAAATGATTACGGAGGGTTGACAAAATTTGTGTTTGCTCACTGCTGCTTTTACCCCAAATTATTTGGTTTATGTACTAAACACAGCTGTGTGAGCAAATAACTTATTATTGAGCAAGTGGAAGACTACTTGGAAATTTACACACTGCTACGCTTGGTGTGAAAAGGACACGCTTGAAAGAGTTGTGTACCAAGAAAAACAGCTGCCAAGGGCACGTGGGTCTGTTTTATGGTAGTAGACGTAGTGGGCAAGTTTCATTTAAATGTATGATGTTCTTGTTTACTTTCCAGTAGCCACCATATGAACGTAACCTCAGTTTAGTTTATCTCAAATCACACGTCTACTCTCTTAACGATTTGTATATTTTTGATGATACTTTTCAGTTTGGCTTGTTTGCGTCCATAGTGTAAGATTTGGGGGTTTGCTTGTTGGTCTCACAGGCACTGCCGTCTGTATGTGTTTTGATCGAGCCGATCACAAGGGAATTTACGACTGCTGTTTGATCCCATGTGGACGAGAAGCCAAGAGCCTGATCAGGTTCTGGGTTTGCACTGATTGACTGGGAATTGTGTGAGTTGTTTTGTGTGAATTGTGTTACATTTGTACTTGTGTGCGTTTGTATTTGCACCTTTTTATTGTTTTTAATGCTCCACGGTAACCCCCTGACTCATTATGTTGTGACTGAGATTCCCTATTATCTTGGCATGACTGACACAGAATACACAATTTCACCCATCATACACCGTATTTCATGTAGTTAGATCGATCCTGTGGTAGGTCACATTCATACCACTCCAGGGTTCTCTTGGTACCGCACTGGGACCACTAGGGTCCCGGTACAGTTGTTTCGGTCCGCACCAGTCTTAACATCTATATACATGAACTGGACTTTTGTGAAAATTGCACCAGATGTTTGTTTTTGGGGGTTTGAAACGCCTGTACAGTACGTGGGGCCTCAGTGGAGCAGCTAATTGTGCATAATCTACCAGCGACACATAGGACATTTTACCATCCATCCATTATATATCCTAAATACAGGGTCATGTGGGTCTGTTGGAGCCAATCCCAGCCAACACAGGGCGCAAGGCACGAAACAAACCCCGAGCAGGGTGCCAGCCCACCGCAGGGCATGCACACACACACACATGCCAAGCACACACAAGGGACAATTAAGGATTGCCAATGCACTTAACCGGCATGTCTTTGGACTGTGGGAGGAAACCCACGCAGACACGGGGAGAACAAGCTAACTCCACACAGGGAGGACCTGGGAAGCAAACCTGGGTCTCCTAACTGCAAGGCAGCAGTGCTACCCACTGCATCACCGTGCCACCCCAATTTTTACTATACAGCATCTATGTTCTGGAAGAACAGCATGATGATGTGAACTTTGAAGACGCTGCACAGCTCTACTCTGTAATGTACCAAAATATGACGATAAAACACAGTTGACTTAACAAAATGACATTCAAAACATCCATCCATCCGTCCATTATCCAACCCGCTATATCCTAACTACATGGTCACGGGGGTCTGCTGGAGTCAATCCCAGCCAGTGCAAGGCAGGCAACAAACCCCGGGCAGGGCCCCAGCCCACCGCAGGACACACACACACACACACACACTAGAGACAATTTAGAATCGCCAATGCATCTAACCTGCATGTCATTGAACTGTGGGAGGAAACCCACGCAGACACGGGGAGAACATGCAGACTCCACGCAGGGAGGACCCGGGAAGCAAACCCGGCTCTCCTGTGAGGCAGCAGCGCTACCCACTGCGCCACCGTGCCGCCCCATCCAAAACATTGCCACAATAATTCTAAATTGTTAAAAATATTTTTGATTGCAGAGTAAATGTGAAAAATGAATTGCATCTCCTCAAAATATTCTCCCCACCAGTGTTTTAAGAGCTAAAATATCTCAAAGGCAACTAAAAAAAAAAATGAAATTCCACATAGAATTGTAACAGTTTTGACCAGTTTGCTGTAATGAAGCCTGTGCTGTGCCGCGGCCTTTGGTCATTGAAAATTGTTGAGTGTAAAACAAATCAATATCTGCAAAGCTGAAGTAAAGCAGGTCTGAATTAAATCAAACATGCAGCGTTTGATCGTCATCGCTTATTTTAAGTAATGATTCAACCTCACCGTCTAGCAATGTGAATTAGTAGCCACGGATTTTATGATTCTTATCACAGAGCCTCGTCATTTATGTCCTTTGTTTAATATTCCCAGTATTGCCATAGCCATCGTTCAGAGAGGCTGCCTAGGTAAGCACCGGACCAAGAGGAAGAGGAAGTCTCGGTGGTCTGCTCTTCACAGCTCCCCAGCCCTCACAATTTGCGTCTGCTCTTTACCTCTGATTGGCTCACCTACCAACTGCCTCATTTTCATTGTAATGGGGCGTCTTTATTTGTTTTTCCTTATTTACTGAACCTCAAAAAACAAGGTGTATTCTGGACCTTTGCCATCACGCATGCATTTTCTTTTCCAGGGACCTTGCCTACTTTTATTTTTTTCTGGATGCTCAAAAGGAATGATTTTTAACTTTATTTTAAATAATTATCCTTGATGCAGGCTGGGTCACATTCTAAATAATTTAAATCTTTCATGTATCTTTGTCTGCAGACTGATTTTCAGATGGAAGTAGGAATAGATAAGCAGCGAGAGGAAGATTCACTGAGTAATAATTTACTTTTAACACGTTAAAGAAAAAACTGTAGCAATGGAAAGAAAGGGCTGCATATGTTGGCTGAGAAAACTAAAGTTCAGAAGTAGGGATCTGTTTGTTAAGATTCAGGAGGTCAGAGACTGTCATGGCAGCATTGGGCGCAAGGAAGGAAAACAAGCCTCAAGGTGGTCTCTGTCCATTATTGGACACACGCAAGCACACACCAGCTGAGAAACTGTGTATCCCGCCCATCCACCCTTTGTCATATCTATGTTTTAGGCCTGCCAGTGATGGGGCCTAACCTGGCTGCTTCATACAAAGGAGAGAAACCAATACTGCGCCATTTTGTGATTAGTGTTTTTTAATCTGTAAATTAGAAATAGCAACTTTAGTTGAGGCTAAAAGTTTCCATCAGACGTTTAAACTCTGTGCTTCACAACTCGAGATGTCTCATGTTACCATACATTCTCTGTGTTAAGTCAGTTAGGGCATTGACGTAATGTCACAATAATAGCTAAGACACACATTGATTTCGGTCTTTACTTACTAGAGCAGATATTCCGTGAGTTTCCATACACTTTGTTAGTATTTGGTGGCCTTGCCATTTAATTTCTTAACTTTAATTAAACACATGGGATCTCCTTCCACGAACCTCTCACGATGCATAGAATAGATATCTTTGTCCGTTCCTCCTGACAGAGCTGTTGTAAAGTCAGTTACGTTGGTAGGCCTCCTTGCTCAGACACACATTTTCAATTCAGCCCACATTTTTTTCTGTGGATTTCTGCTCCAGGCTTTCTGATAGCAACTCCAATACTTTGTTGTCTTTAAGCCATTTTGTTACAACGTTGGAGGTCTGCTTAGCATCATTCGAATGGCGTAAAACAAATTTGCATCCAAGTTTTCACTTTGGGGCTGATGTTGAGAGATGCTGCATCAAAATTTCTACATAATCTACCTGCCTTGTGATGCCGCTTATTTTTGGAACTGCCCCAGTCCCTTTACCGCCAGAGTATGATGCTACCACCGCCATGCTTCACTGTTGAGATACTAGTCTTTGACTTAGGAACCTTGTGTTTCTTCCTCCATACATAGTGTAGTAGTGATGATTATTGCCAAGCATTCTAAATTTTGTTTCATCTGACCATGAAACGCTCCTCCAAAAGGACAGGTCTTTGTCCTGGAGATCGCCTTCAAACTTCAGTCTGGCTTTTTTATGTTCAGTTTGGAGTAAGGGCTTCTTTTTGTGACAGCAGTTCTGGTCATGGCAATGAAGGACTCCGTTAAATACTTTAGATACTTTGGTGCCTGATGCTTCCAACTCCTTCACTGATTCCATTGTTGTTGTTATCTGGGGGTTCAGTTGAATCTTCCAAAACAAAAGATGTACCTCCTTCCTGAATGATGCAGTGTCTTGGTCGTCCCTAGATATTTGTATTTGTGTAATTTTTGGAAATTGTTCTCAAGGACAAGCTGAACTGGTGGAGGTCCACAGTTTATTTTTGGTTGATTGCCTGGAGTTTCCCAACAGCACCAAAGACATTGGCTGCAAAGTTAGGCCTTTAAATACGGGCATAGGTGCACTCCCAGTTAACTCAGTTATGACAGTCGTCAAATCAGTGGCTTCAAAAAGTATCGAGATCAATTTCTGGAATCTTCGTTTATGGAAACCTTTGACCTCAACTGTACCTGAGAGTTAACTTCAACAAATTGAAAGTATCTTACACAGAGGGCAAAGCAGCACACTTGAATACAAATGAGTTGCTTTCAGTATAAAAAAAAAAAAAAAAAAATCCAGAAATGCATACTTTTGAACGCAATATGCAAATATTGATTAAACGCTGATTAGCTCACATTGTAGTGGATATCACAGATACTTGAAGATTTTGTGCAGACATTTTTACAATATACTTTGAGTAAACCATAAATTGCTCTCTGCAGTAAGTTGCTTTTTGTTTTATTACACGTACTTGGTGGGGTGGAGATGCCCATGAAACCTTTGATGCTTTTATTCTTGTGTTCTGTTTTCTGCAGCCGTTTCCACAAATTTCTGTCTGTTTGTCTGTCTAATCCTGCCAACTACGCTGTCTGTCTTATCCTGCCAACTACGCTGTCTGTCTAATCCTGCCAACTACACTGCCTGTCTCTCTGTCTGATCCTGCCAACTACGCTGTCTGTCTGATCCTGCCAACTACACTGCCTGTCTCTCTGTCTGATCCTGCCAACTACACTGTCTGTCTGATCCTGCCAACTACACTGCCTGTCTCTCTGTCTGATCCTGCCAACTACTCTTATCTATCTATCTATCTCTCTGTCTGTCTATCTGTGACTGAGGCTGCAATTCTCCTTCTTGGAAGTCTGTTCCAGGCTGTGCCTTATTATCCTGGTTGAAGAATCCTAATTTTTTGGTGTCGTTCCTATCAGCATGTGTTTATTGACCTATCGTGTTCTTACTTGCCGTCTTCAAAATGATACATCTCACACCTTTTGGAAGAATTGTCTTAACAACTGTGTGTGTGTGTGTGTGTGTGTTGGATATTAAGTCGGCTAGTGGGTGTTGGTGGCAGAACAGTTTAGAATTAATAGAAGCCCACAAAAACGGAGAGGGTTGGCATCCAGAACAACATCTGGCCATAAAAGTCACACCAAAACATATCAAACATCAACTCTGCATATTAGTGGGAAAAGATGAAGAAGCCAAACTTTAATAGAATTCATTTCCAGTGACAAATGTATTTTTTTTAATTATTCACTGTTGAAAAATGCTCATAAATTTCAAAGGTGACCAAAAATAATGTAAAACATTGCATTTTGACCACTCTGGCCTGGTCTCTCCTTATTATTACAGTTTTTTTGATTGGTATTTTGATCATTGGAGTTCAGTTATGTGTACTAATGTTTCTGAGTCTGATACTCAGAGTGCTGAACGAGAATCATAAAGTAAAGTCGCCTTCCCTACACGTAAATAGATATTACATTGGAGGACAGGCATTTTTTTTTTCCATATATGCAAAGCTAAACTGGAAGATTTTTAGAACCACTGACTACTCGTTTGCTTCGTACTGTAAGGTCTCCATATTTGTAGAGTTACATGGCATGGTTTTATACGTTATGGTACCAGCACTTTAGGATTTTCTGTACCGACAGTAAGCTTCAGCTTTCCACTCAATCCCCCTGCCCTCCCTCCCTCCCTCTCTCGCCATTGCAGTTGTCGAAAAACTTCCAGTTTGTAGACTCGTGTAACAAGACTACAAGCTTTGACACAACGGTAACTTCGGAAGGGACCACCTTTATTGCTTTGATGTGATCAGAACTTAACGGCTATCAAGATGGAATGGTATGGTGGCACACCTAAATGGTTTCCAGTTTGTTTTCACTTTATTTGTGTGGGCTATAATTCCACAATAAAAGTGGATAAAGTTCCAACGTGATGTACCCTGGTTTTGTTTTCTTTACATCACAAAAACCTGCCATTTTCACCTGGGTGTGTAGACTTTTTACATCCACAGTATGTGACGAAAGATGTACAGTATAAGATGCTGGAACATTTTTCAAGCACTGTAGGTCTGTCTTGCATTCGTCCATCTAAATTGTAATTCTTTAGTCACAGTTTTTCTTTCTGCTTTATTTTCTTTGTGCACTTTGTCTGCCCAGAGGGGACTGGGTGGTCTCTTGGTCTGGAATCCCTGCAGATTTTATTTTTTTTCTCCAGCTGTCTGGAGTTTTTTTTTTTTTTCTGTCCACCCTGGCCATCGGACCTTACTTATTCTATGTTAATTAATGTTGACTGATGTTTATTTTTTATTGTGTCTTCTATTTTTCTATTCTTCATTTTGTAAAGCACTTTGAGCTACATTTTTTTGTATGAAAATGTGCTATAGAAATAAATGTTGTTGTCTCTTTGACTGAGGTATCTTTTTCACTGAACATGTTTTTTTAATTGAAATTTTTTAAATAGTATTATTCTCTGTGCCTTGACATGGGTGCTGGCAGCATAAATAAGTGCAGGTCCTGCACCCCATGACCATGTTGGACAAAAATACGGTCTTCTGCATTGCCAGACCCCTTTGGATTTTTTAATTGAGGGAACAACTTATTGTCTGCAGGACTGTTAAATATTTCATGCATTTTTCTGGTGAAGTCATTTGTTTTCCATTCTCATTTGTAGATGGGCCCTTGAGACTCAAATTAGGAGTAGGTGGAGCATGTAAATGTGCGCATTAAAAGTGAGACGCGCGAGGTGTTGCCCATTCCAATTAGCTGTCGGATAGGTGACGGCTTATGTTTAGCTGCAGATTTAAAATTTATAAGACCATCCCCATGGGGATACTAAAGGAAGGGAACTTGCATGCATAAAATGATTTGCCTACAAAGATATATAATTTTAATACATTTATTTTAAAATTTCATGTGCAAGGGAGACCGAGGTTTTCGAAGCGACGTTTGTTGTTACACTCGCTCATCATGGTACTGGCACATGCAGGTACGAATTTCACTGGACCCTGAACTCATGACAGAAGGACCCAATAATAACCTTAATGTGTGTGTATAGGAGTGCAGCTTAGCTGAAGTAGAGTGGATTCAGAGTATCTTCAGGCCTCCTTCGCTTTTACACATTTAGGTTTGAGGCAGCCTTGTGCTGTATCACTGGGCTACAAAATGATATTTTGGGAACTTCAGGCCAGCTTTCTAAGTTTTTTTACACTGATTTCAATATTTACCTCCTTCCTCTCAGTAATATCTTTCGTAAATATAACATTAATTTCCACTGTTATGTTGATGACCCCCAGCTCTATCTGACTAGCAGACCTACTGCTTCCTTTCCACCCTCCTCACTTATTGATTGCATAGCAGAAATCAAATCCTGGTTTTCTTCAAATTTTCTTAAATTAAGTAACAAGTGACAGAACTGAGGTTCTCCTCATTGGTACAAAATCAACATGATCTAAAACTGATCCTTTTTCATTTGTTACTGATAATTCCTCTGTCTCCCCTTCCCCACAGTTGTCATCCTTGACCGTACTCTTATCCTTTCAGTCCCACATCAATAACGTCTCCCGGTCTTCATATTTCCACTTGCCTAACTTTAATCGTATTCGCCCCACACCACTACTATCCTCGTTCATAGCCTGGTCACTTCTCGTCTCCATTATTGCAATTCCCTTTTCTTTGGTCTTTCTCGCAAATCTCTTTATAAGTTTCAACTGGTCCAGAATTCAGCTGCCCACCCGCATCATTACTAGACCCCCTCTATTCACCATATCACTCCAGTCTTGCAGCACCTTCATTGGCTTCCAGTTCAGCTCACATTCAATTCAAAATTCTCCTGTTCATTTTAAATGCTCTCCACAACCTCGCCCCTCCATATCTGTCTGACCTCCTCCATGTTGCCATTCCCTCCCGTACCCTTAGATCGTCGTCCTCCATCCACTTGACTGACCCCTTCATACGTCTTCATTCAGTTGCTCTGCCCGCCAGGTTTGGAACCCTCTACCATCTGAGCTTTGACATATTGAATCATTTTCACTTTTCAGATCTAAACTTAAAGCTCATTTGTTTAAGACGGCTTTTTCTCTTTGATTACAATTGCTCTGTCTGATTTTAATTTTGTATTTTACTTTTGTTTATAATCTGTGTTCTGTCTATTATTCGGTTTTCTTGAATGTTTAGAAAGGTGTCTACAAATAAATAAAATGTATTATTATTATTATTATATATGAAATCAGAATTAAGCTATCACATCAGATTTTTGAGATACACATCATTGCCGTTTTGACCCTTTTAAATATCAATATAATATATCAACATGATATCTGGAGTTTGAACTCTGCCCCTCCAAAATGGTTTGAATGTGTTTATTCTGAATACGATACCAGAGACACGTTAAAACTTGTTTATGTCAATTTACCTCAATATAAAAGCGAGGTCAGAGTGCTCAAAATTGTCTGAGTCAATTGCTTTTTCTGCTTGTACTGCACATCCGTCTCCCTTTGCATGAACCAACAGTAGTCACCCATCATGCTCGGAGTAAATTTTTCCATCACCTTTGTATCTTGATGAAATCTTTCCCAGTGCTCAACTCTGACATCGTCTAGATTTGGTGGAAAAAAAGTCGAGATGAGAATGTAAAAAATGTGTCTTGAGTGACATTCTGGCTCCCGTAAGCTGATGTTCTTTCAGCAGGTTCTCCACGAGCTCAGCGTTATTCTGTGCTCTGTGATTGTCAAGACAATTCTGGACAAACCCGCATGAATGAGGGTGCTGTTTCAGTGGGCTTCAGTTTCCTTTTGAACTGCTCATCAAGCATCAGTTCACACCTTCCTTCATTTTGGCCTAACTTTTCTCAAGTCCATACTTCTTTCTCAAATGCTGAAACGCATCGCCTTTACTGTCCAGTCACCCCAGTTTTTCAAGACCTGGAACATCATAACTAAAAAATGAGATGTGATGGACGGAAACGGTTTTCGGATTTGGAGTCAGCAAGTGAAATTTGTTAAAGTACAGGCGAAGGAATCCCAGTAGCAAAATGCTTGTTGACCAGTAAAATCATTGAAATTCATCTTTTCTCTCATCGAGCATCACTCGCTTTAGGAGTTTTTGCAAATTCAAGTAGGACCAGGAGGTAGATGTAAGATCAGATTTGTGTCAAGTTAGTGAATGGGAGGTGAAAGCCATCTTTCATCAGAGTCAAATGTTAGAGAAGAAATTCTAACGTCTTATGCCAGGAGAACTTGGTACAGAAATTCATTTTGATCTTCATAAACTGGGATGATTAAGATATGCACAGCATGCATCTTCATACCATCTAGGTGGTGACATCAACAACGACGTTTATTTCTCTGGCAATTTTTGCACAAAAGATGGAGCTAAAAGAGCTTTACAAGATGTCAAAGTAATCTTTACAAACAAATTACATAAGAATAATAGATAAATAGTGTAGGAAAAAGAGACACAAAGAAGAGTTGGGGAATTGGCCCCTTTTAACGTCCGGCGATCTTGCACAAAAGTGAGTGAATAAAGGTGATCAAAATCATAACATTTGATGATAAAGAGAAGTTGAAGGTGCGTATTTATAGAAAGATGGCGGCCGGAAGTGACGTCATAACTAGGAGACAGAGACGACCGGAAGTGATGTCATCAGGTGGTGGCCGGAAAAGTTATGTTGTCGGAATTGATGTCATCAGAAGTGACGTCATCAGGTAGGGACGGAAGGGTGATGTCATCGAAGTGCTACCGGAAGTGACATTCTCTTCAGAGGCGGATGTGATGGAATAGAATAGGAGCCATTTTAAGAATCAGGACCTGTTGATTTTGAGTGAATTATTATTATGGCTTTTCTTTGACAACTCTGGTGGAAAAAGGAGAGAGATGTTAATATTTAAAATTATCCCCTTGTCCCTTGATAGTTCACTCACCTCAGGAATTGTTGGCTGCCACCTAAGCGCACGTGTGTGACAATAGTATGCAAAATAAATAATGCACACTTGCATAAGATAGATAGATAGCTGGATAATTAAGAGAAAGTCGTTAGAACATTAGAACACTCTAGACGAGAACAGGCCATTCAGCCCAACAAAGCTCGCTGGTCCTCTCCACTTATTTCCTCCAAAAAAACATCAAGTTGAGTTTTGAAAGTCCCTAACATCTTACTGTCTACCACATTACTTGGTCGTTTATTCCAAGTGTCTATCGTTCTTTGTGTAAAGAAAAACTTCCTAATGTTTGTGTGAAATTTCCCCTTCACAAGTTTCCAACTGTGTCCCCCTGTTCTTGATGAACTCATTTTAAAATAACAGTGTCGATCCACTGGACTAATTCCCTTCATGATTTTAAACACTTCAGTCATGTCACCTCTTAATCTTCTTTTGTCTAAACTGTAAAGGCTCAGCTTATTTAATCTTTCCTCATAATTCATCCCCTGTAGCCCTGAATTGCTGTTATGTCCTTTTTGTAGCCTGGAGACCAAAACTGCCCCCAGGACTCCAGATGAGGCCTCCCCAGTGTGTTATAAAGCCTGAGCAGAACCTCCTGTGACTTGTACTCCACACATCAAGGCGCTATATAACTGTTAGCCTTCTTAATAGCATCTTAAAACTGTTGGGAAGTCGATAGCTTAGAGTCCACTACAACTCCTAAATCCTTTTCATAAGGTGGACTCTCGATTTTCCGACCGCCCATTGTGTATTCAAACCTAATATTTTCACTTCCTACGTGTAATTCTTTACATTTACTGACATTAAATTTCATCGGCCACAAATCTGCCCAAAGCCTGTCTGCTATTTTAAGTTCTTCTGTGATGTCATAACGGATTCCAAATGATCTGCTAATCCACCTATCTTGGTATCATCTACAAACATTAGATAGATAGATACTTTATTAATCCCAAGGGGAAATTCACATACCCCAGCAGCAGCAGCATACTGATAAAAAACAGTATTAAATTAAAGAGTGATAAAAATGCACATAGAATGTGTTTTTTAAGTCTCTCTAAATGACAATCTCATGATAAGTTCAGGTGGCCAGAGTGGACAGAAAAAAAAAAAACAAACTAAAATTAGGCTGGAAAAAAACCCCAAAATATATAGGGGTGCCAGCCCAAGAGCCCCCCCAGACCCCACTGGGCATTCTACTTGGCATCAGTGATCTTTAATGCTTTTTCTCATGGCTTCGTCTTAGAGGATTCAAGAAAGTGGGTATTCTGGCCAGTTGGGGTATCCGCTTTCATTCAAACATCCCAGATGGCTGCACAGGACTTTGATCAGGTGCATCTCCATAGAATAACCAGAAAGGAACATTCAAGAAAAGTAAAGATTACTAAAGACTGCAGTTTTATTGAAGAGTATGATAATTCTCTGCATATCTAGTGTTTTAAGGGCAGAAGTAAAATATAGCTATGAAAAAGCCAAATTAAAAGAAGTTGGGATTCACAAGTTTTATTTTTGTTTAAATGTTCCTCAGTTTTGGCCTGGCGTATCTCGGTCGGTAACATCTTTCAGGTTTTTGGTGCATAACAGCAGAAGACCTCCTCGCCCCTTCTTTTATGCTTGACCTGAGAATAATAAGCAGACCACCAATTGAAGATCTAAGGTTACGACTTGGAATGTAGGGGAAGAGGCACTCCAAGATATAGGAAGGTATAAGATTAATTAAAGCTTTACATACCATTAATAGTATTTTAGTCAGTAGTTTAGTCCGTTCTAACAGACATGGTGGCTCTGAGGCTAGGGATCTGCACTGGCAATCAACAACAACAACAAACATTTATTTCTATAGCACATTTTCATACAAACCGTAGCTCAAAGTGCTTTACATAATAAGAATAATAAGACAATCAGAAGGTTGTCGGTTTGAATCCCATAAATGCCAAATGGGACTCTGCTCTGTTGGGCCCTTGAGCCCTTAACCTGCAATTTCTCTGTCCTGGGTATGACGTTAATCTTGCATCCAGCCATGCAAGTAGGCCCTCCAACCTGTAGGGAAAAACTTGGGGGTTGGTGGCAGAATTGGCACTCCAGCCACCATTAAAAACCTACCGCTGGTTCCATTCCGTCTGAACTGGTGTGGTGCTGATGTGTCACCTGTTTCATGGCTGCACTCGGGTCTTAATTTGCGATCCTGAGTTGATTTGTCATGTGGTGGGTGTGGCAATGTGCTGTATCATCCATCGCCTGCTCTAACAGACACGGGTAACCAGTGTCACAACACCAACACTGGGGTGATGTGCTTAGATTTTCTTTGTCTGGCTAAGATTCATGCTGCTTATTCTGGGTGCACTGCGACTGATTGATCTCCATCTTAGGTGGACCACTTAAGAGTGCGTTATGGTAATGTAGTCGGCTAGAAACAAAAGCTTAAATACAAGAAATCTAACATTTGCAATGATCTTTAAATAGAAAAAAACATGCAGTCCTAGTAATTTGGTCAATGTGCGATTTCAAGTTTAGGTCAGAGTTCATGATTGAACCCAAATTCTTGACTTCCGCCTTTACGTTTAATGCTAAGGAATCAAATTTTAATTCTGATTCCATGTTTCCTTATTAAGCTTGAGCTTGACATCACTTACTGCGCACTTATGGGTTGTTTGCTTAGTGGCCTGGTAGCAACCTCCAAACAAAATGACAGCGCCCATGATAAACAAGCATGGCGTTGAAACAATTTAAAGATACTTTGGTTATGGTAAGTTTAACAAATCCAAAATCCTAAGTTCAAAAACCTAACCTGGCGAGTGCAGGAGTTGTTCCTCAAAATAGCTAGAAGGGTGGCAATTGATAAAATTTAAAAACTGTATCATAACACATTATAAAAGAACATGCATTTCTGCATTTGCCTTTGCCAACAGTAAAGGGATGAACAGAATCTGAATTAAAGTAACATG
Source organism: Polypterus senegalus (assembly GCF_016835505.1). Classification (NCBI taxonomy): domain Eukaryota; kingdom Metazoa; phylum Chordata; class Cladistia; order Polypteriformes; family Polypteridae; genus Polypterus; species Polypterus senegalus. The sequence continues at coordinate 3,326,390 of NC_053169.1, forward strand.
AAGTATTGCTACTCTTTACAAAAATACCTTGTGGAGTCGACTACTTACCTGCACTCCCTTTGCTAATAAATAAAACATAATATGGGGCCATGTATTTGAAATCATTTTGAAAATAATGAAAAACAACTATTGGCAGCACTGGTGGTTTACCAAGTAGTTGTGTTGGCAGTGGGTAAAATTGTGTCTGATTCCAGAACTTCAACATGCATTTACAGCTGAATATTTAAAAGTGCCTTTAGGTATCCATTACCTCCTGGAGGTCTTAACAGCATCATTACCGTCAGTGTCATTGGATCACCGTGGGGCCACAGGTTAGCTGCAATTTCAACTGCTGTCAAGGTGTCAGAGGTGTTCAGCGTCATTTATGATGAGCCAGCAGACAGCTAATAACTATGCTGGTATCGACAGTCCTCGGTCAACTGATAGCAGCACATTCCCGAAATGTTTAGCTACAGCTTTAAGTTTCAAAATGATTCCTGATAGGATTTTGCTTCTGAAAGCGGTGTAGAAATGTGGCGGTGTGTTGTAATGACTGATGGGCAGGCACTTCATTTTCATGGTTATTATACAGATGCCCACATCCCAAGCACGTTCCGATGAATTGGCCCAGTGTGGCAGCGTCAATGTGATGGACTGGCACCTTGCCCAGGGTTGTTTTGATGCTTCAGGGATAGCCTTCTGCCCTTTGCTAATCTTAACTGGATGTTATTGCAAAATGTGTACAAGAGGTTAAGAGGAATTTATTTTTGGATTGGAAAGATGGCTGCCCGTCCTGTGTCTGAGAAGAAGCCTGCTTCCACTGTACCCTCTGCCAACCTGGGAGGTATTGTCTCTCTCCCGGTCTTCTCATCCTCCCGGCGTCTGCCACACCAGCGAGTAAGCCACGTTTGACGTAAGGGGGATGGATATATTGACGACTCAAAACCCGCAAGATTAATTTGAGACTTGTCATTGGTAGACCTTGAATCCATCGATGTATCATAATAAAAGTCCTCATCGTCGTCTAATGTGGCTCCCTTTTCCTTCTGCCTTATGTCAATTGTATTTTTGTTTTCTTCAACGCCTTTCACCCCCAGACATTACAAGTTTTAAATGAATGGCAAAGCCGAGTATGTGCAAATGTAACAAATCCATCTGCATACTCTATTGTGATCGAGCGTCTCTCGTGTTCCAGTGGTTCCAGAAGTGCCAGGGCTTTAGCAAACGATCAACTGAAGCTTTAAAGGCATCGAAAGGAGTAGTTCTCCTAATCCTTCACTAAAGCAGTCATCTCCTGGGATGCATGAATGTGAAGGAACGAATCCATATTGACTTGTTTTTGTTTGAAGTGCACAGCTTGCCACAAAAGGCTTTCTCCTAGAGGCCCATCATCATGAAGAGATTTGAATATATTGATATCAGATAGCTCTGCAGAGATTTACCATTTTGTCTGTTGAATTTTCATATCCTGTGTGTGTTTGTTTTTTTAATTGGCTAAGAACAAGGTGATTGACTCTCTTCTCTTCGTTTTATACTTTGAAGTGAAATTCTGTGGAAGCCTAAATGCTTTTTTTTTTTTTTTGTTTATTGCTCCTCGCTTTTTAGTTCTAACTAGTTAAAAGCACTTATTTGGGTTATTTCGACCTTCCCATTTATCTCTCGTTCCTGTGGAGCTTCTGTTTGCGTATATAATTTTTAATTTTTCTTGTCTGAAATGAAAATCCCATCTGGTGTAGCTGCTGACAGGCAGCTGATAAAGTGGATAGTCATGCGTTCAATAGTGTGCACTCCTAGTGACTGGAAAGCCACTGACTTTTGTAGGATTAGACATTCCCGATTCATGAATTGGCAACAGCAGCCAGGGTTGAAAGTGCTTACATGAAGGGGTAGCTGGTGCAGAATACTAAGAGGAACAGGAAAGGTCACATTCTTAGGCTCGGTGATTCTGATTTTAGAGAATAAATCTGAAGTTGGAGGGGACAGAGGCCTGAGTAAGGAACAATGGCCACCTGGAAGTTTATTCTTGTATCAGAGGGGCAGTTGGTCAGCTTAGGCAGGCCAGTAACAACAACAACAATTAATTTTTTGTACAGCTTAAAATCACACAAGGAATTCCTCAGCGGGCTTTAAGATGCCTTATTTTTTTTTTTTGACAGTCCCCCAGTCTCGACTCTTTCAGGTAGGATGGGTGTGCAGTGAGTGCCAAAACAGAACACTGGTAATCCTTTCCCCAGAGCTGGTTGGCCAATCTTCCATGGCCACCTCCGAAATACAAGACAACAGTACAAATGACTTTGTTCTTGCACGGCGCTCCTCACCAATCTCAATTCTCAAGGCAAAACGCAAGAATAGATGATGCCACTCACTAAATACAGAACTAGCGCGTATCAGAATACAGATTTGTTCAAATCCATCAAGCAAAGTAGTAACTAATTAACATAAACGGAAAAGAGCAATGTCTGTCCATCAGCTAATTGTAGGACCACGGCCAGATTGTATTAAAGAAGTCAGAGAGCAGCCAGACACAGTCGGAGAGAGCTGATGTCGTGATTTGATATCATTTTGGTTCCTGTATGGCCACCAGTGTTTGTTTCCAGCATTGCTAGGGGCGTGGCCTCTCGGGTCGTGAGCGCATACGTAATTGACGCAATGGCATCAAAGGGCAGCTATGAGCATAAAACCTCATCTGATCTGCAGACCCCAAAAGTTTAGCTTTGTGCTCTTTTCTCACTTGTACTTTCGGTTTTCACTTTATTTCCATTCTTATTTACTTTGTCTTTTTTCTCTTTCTTCACCATGTAAAGCACATTATTTGTATGAAAATGTGCTATATAAATAAATGTTGTTGTTGTTGTTGACTCTCTCAACCACGATTATTGTCTCTCGTATTGACTTTGGTTTTGCTTTGCTTGTTTCCTTTTTTTGGTTTTGTTTTATTTTTTGCGCATTTACTGGTTGTGCTTATAAGTTTTACCTGCCAGTTCGCTAACAGAAAAACTAGAGACCTCCGCCAACTGGCCTCCTTCCCTCTACTGCCCATTCTACAGCTGAGTCGGTCGGCCAATCTTATGAAAGAACCCTTCCACCCCATGACACCAGTGCTCCTTTATCTGAGGTGACTTTTCCGTAGGCTGGCAAAAAAAAACTTGGCGGTATAGCAGTGGCAGCAAATTTCACACTAGAACACTTAGAAGAGAAACAGAATAGGAGAGAGGTAGTAACAATTTATAAATGCCATATATACTCAAGGGTAAGTTCTCCCGCGGATAAATCGGGACTTGATTTTACTGTAAAATTTTTGGTATTTTATAATGTCCGTCGAATAAGTCGAATGCGGAAAACTCCAAGAGATTTTGATATACTAATACCCACCTGAGAGAGTAACCATGGAGCACACTGCCTTTTTTTTTGTTTTCTATGTATTGTGCCTACGTGACTACACGGTAATATTCAAACTATTCCTGTGACATTTGCATTGATTTGTGTTTTTTGTACCTCACACCTTTATCGTAAGAGCATCCCTTATCTATGATGGAGCGTTCGATCAGAAGAAAATATGAAGCTGGTTTGAAATTAAAAGTCATTGAAGTAGCAAAAGAAATTGGTAACTGCGCTGCTGCAACAAAATTTGATGTGTCTTCTGGTGTGAGAGTGGAGGAGGCAAGAAGATATAAAGAAAGAAATAGAAGGGTGACATTTTTGAACGGGCGTACAAGTCGGGGGTCTGATGTTATGATCAATTTTTCAGGTTTCAAGACCTGACTTATATGTGAGTATATACAGTAACTTTAATATTTTACTACAAATGACTAATAACAGACCTGCAGTATGCACAGCTAATAAGCAGCTCTAGTCAGGGTATGCTAAACAGGTTAGAAAATGTCTGCTAAGCAAATAAATAAACATGTAACTTGTGAAACATCAAACACTGACATTGAAGGGGCATCTCTTAGTAGCAGGCAGACCATTCCACAGTTTTGGGGTCCAGTAACTAAAAGGTTGACCTCCTACTGTTATTTTGTTAATCCTTGAAATCTCAATAATTCAAGTTTGTTTTTGCCAGCAGTTTAGGGTCAGCAGGGAGGCCCTCTGAGCTTTCTTTGAAAAGTAGCCATAACATGGAAAAGATAGAACTAATGTTAATAATATGAGCCTTGGGCTTCTCAATATACATTACTGTTAGAAGGCCCCCCTCTCTTGTTTCTTTCCCATCGGGGTCAAAGCAGCCTCCATTATTCAGAGGCCCTCTTGTGATTCTGATGTTTTGCACTCAGGGGGATAGTCAACTTTTAACGTGATCCTGTGCACTCAGCAGTCGGAGTGAGAGGCAAGTGCTCGTAATAATTCTGTGCATGTCTCCACTTTTCAGCCACTTCATTTTTTATGCATGCATGGCAGCTATGTTGACAATGCTTCCACTATTCAGTTTGCGAAAGTGTAACATAAAATTTTAATTGTTCTTGAAGTACAACAGAGGCAAATATCAGAGTACGGCATGTCAAACTTAATCATGCTCACTTTTGAGCAATGCTTGGTTTTTTTTTTTTTTAAAAATGAGTCATTGTAAGGAAATTTGAAAGATTATTCTAGTTTCTTAGTAGTTTTAATTACAATTTGTGGAATACAAAATAAAGTCTGCTTTACTTTTTAAAACTTTGAAATACTAGGGGGGCTCCGCCTCCTGCTTGCTTTGCTTGCCCGGATGTACAATTTAAAGAGACTGTTATTTTCATGGGAATTGTTACATATACATTATTTTGACTTTAAAATTTTTGTAAAAAACAATATTTGTCCTTTATTTCCGGGATTTACATCTCTTTCCCGCAGGATATATAACGCTGCTCGCGTTGTGAAGGTGGAGCGGCTGAACGCACGCTAAGGAGATGCCGTCGGATCATCTGCTGGCTTTCTGCTGCTGGCGAGCTGCCCAATCATTTCAAAGCCTGTACAGCAGCTGTCCTTTTGCCACTTTGGCGTCTCTGCTGCTCGCGTTGTGAAGGGGGGAGATTGGGGTGGCTGAACGAATGCAAGGAGAAGCGGTTGCATCATCTGCTGGCTTTCTGCTGCTGGCGAGCTGCGTGTTTTGCTTGTCGCTTGCCGTTGTTTTAAGAGCTGGGAGCAAGTTAAAGTGTCTCTCGCGGGATTTCAAATTGTCTTCCAAAAAGGTCACATAAGGTTTTTTTTCATAATAGAGAGAAATGAATTTGTTTGTACACACTTGGAGGTCCTTTCATTGTATTAATACCCTGTTTAGTCTCGAGCAGAAGAGACTGCGTCTGGTCCTAATCCAAGTCTTTAGAATCCTCAATGGCATCGATAAAGCAGATCCAACAGAATCCTTTTAACTAAATGGTGAATCACGTACTGACAGACACCTGTGACAATTAAGAGGCATTTAGGTCTGAAGCCCGGGCCCACTTCTAGATGGATTAAAAGGCAGAACTCTACGTGACCATCTTCATCAAGCCCTTCCGTGAGAACCCTAAATCCAAAGAGGACTGTTTGATTTATGTTAGGTAGAATGCCCAGAGGGGACTCGGTGGTCTCATGGTCTGGAATCCCTACAGATTTTATTTTTTCTCCAGCCGTCTGGAGTTTTTTTGTTTTTTCTGTCCCCCCTGGCCATTGAACCTTACTCTTATTCGATGTTAATTAATGTTGTTTTATTTTGTTTTCTTATTGTGTCTTTTATTTTTCTATTCTTCATTATGTAAAGCACTTTGAGCTACTGTTTGTATGAAAATGTGCTATATAAATAAATGTTGTTGTTGTTCTTTATACCAAGAACTGTGGGAATCTGGAGCGAACTGCTGGGCTGTGGAGTTGAAGGAGAGACCTTAAGAACTTTTAAGATGGACCTGAATGAGATATTAGCTCAACAAACGCGGCACATGGACTGAATGGTCTCCTTGCATTAGTTAAATTTCTGATGTTCTTTAAAAGAATCAAGAATATTCTTGGCATAATATGGAGTACAGTAATTCCCTCGCTATATCGCACTTCGACTTTCGCGGCTTCACTCTATCGCGGATTTTAAATGTAAGCATATCTATTTATCTAAATATATATCACGGATTTTTCGCTGGTTCGCGGATTGCTGCGGACAATGGGTCTTTTAATTTAAAGTACATTCTTCCTCAGTTTGTTTGCCCAGTTGATTTCATACACGGGACGCTATTGGCGGATGGCTTAGAAGCTACCCAATCAGAGCACGTATTACATATTAACTAAAACTCCTCAATGATATACGATGTGCTTCCCGAGCGGATTGTTTGCTTTTCTCGGTCTTTCTCTGACATTCTCTGCGCCTGGCGGAGGGTGTGAGCAGAGGGGCTGTTTGCCTGGAGGATATGGACGCTCCTCTAAGAAATGAAAGCACGTATTGATTTTTTGATTGTTTGCTTTAATCTCGCGCGCTCTCTCTCTGACGTTCTCTGCGCCTGACGGAGGGGCTGTTTGTTTAGAAGATACGGAGGCTACTCTAAAAAATGCTGAAAGACTTACCTTCACATTGCTCCCTTCTTTGCGGCTGCTTTATCGCGGTGCTCATACTTAAAAGCCCAACAGCACGTATTGATTTTTTGATTGCTTATTTTTCTGTCACGCTCGCTCTCTCTCTCTGACATTCTCTGCTCCTGACGGCGCTCCTTTGAAGAGAAGATATGTTTGCGTTCTTTTAATTGTGAGAAATACTGTAACTGTCATCTCTGTCTTGTCATGGAGCACAGTTTAAACTTTTGACTAAAGGGTGTTTTCATGTCTAGAGGGCTCTAATAATGTTAACAGTGTGGGTGAGTTTATAAGGGCTTAAAATATATAAAAATAACTATACAAACATATGGTTTCTACTTCGCGGATTTTCATCTATCATGGGGGTTCTGGAACGCAACCCCCGCGATCGAGGAGGGATTACTGTAATGACTTTTTTCAAGTTGTTTCATTATTTTTTTTGTAATATTTATTACAATATGCAAATTGATTGTGAGTACAAATATCAGATGATCATTAGTTTGAAACTCGAACATTGGGAGCAGGAATTGCTGGAGATCACTTATCACACTGTAGTCAATCCTTAGCGTTCACATGTTTAGCTTTCGCGGCATCGTGTATTCACGTGATTTCATTTTGCGTTGGTAGCTGCACACATTTACGGGCTTTGCAGTTTTGCGAAGCAGAGAGAAAAAAGAGGCATAATGGAGAAACTTGGGGCAACACATGCAAGTTTGAGGAGCAGCTACTACCCTACTAGGAAGTCACTACGCACTGAAGAGATTCCAAAGGACTGGAAAATGTCAAATATCATCCCATTATATAAAAAGGGTGACAGGGAAGATCCAAGCAACTATAGGCCAGTAAGCTTAACAGAAAATTAATGGAAGGAATTATTAAGGAGAAGATTGAGCAACACCTGGCAAGGACTGGACAGGAGAGTCAGCGTGGGGTCAGAAGAGGGAGGTCATGTTTAACTAACATGCTGGAATTCTATGAAGAGGCAACAAAAGGATACGACCAGAGTAGAGCAGATGATATTATTGATCTGGACTTTGAGAAAGCATTTGATGAGGTGCCACATGAGAGGGTGGGCATCAAACTAAAAGAAGTGGCAGTTCAGGGTGTGGGGTGTAGACTGGTGCAGAATTGGCTCAGACATGGGAAGAAGAGGGTGACGGTGTGAGGAACCTGATCAGAAGATTTTTAATAATAGGTTAGGTGCATTGGCGATCCTAAATTGTCGTGTGTGTGTGTGTGTTCCCTGTGGTGGGCTGGCACCCTGCCCAGGGATTTGTTCCTGCCTTGCAACATGTGTTGGCTGGGATTGGCTCCAGCAGACCCCCGTGACCCTGTGTTAGGATATAGCGGGTTGGATAATGACTGACTGACTAAATGATTTAGATAGGAATATAAGTAACAAGCTGGTTAAGTCTGAAGATGATACCAAGATAGGTGGATTGGCAGATCCATTATATCATCACAGAAGGACTCAGACAGGCTTGGGCAGATTTGTGGCAGATGAAATTTAATGTCAGTAAGGAAGTGAAAAGGTGAGGTTTGAATACAAATAAGGGTCATAAAATCGAGAGTCCACTTTATGAGAAGGATTTAAAAGTCGTAGTGAACACTAAGCTATCGACGTCCAGACAGTGTTCAGAAGCCATTAAGAAGGCTAACAGAATGTCAGGTTATATAGCGCCTTGACATGCGGAGTACAAGTCACAGGAGGTTCTGCTCAGGCTTTATAACACACTGGTGAGGTCTCATCTGGAGTCCTGGGGGCAGGAACACACTAAACAGAACATTTTGATATATCAACATTAATGGATAAAACAATAAAGCAATTATTCCAAAATCTCAAAAATGCCTTGATATAAAAAAATGAAAATTTTTCTGACTTTTTTTTTTGCCACGTTTGTTTCTTTATCAATACTTATTAATGTGTTGTCGAAAGGGCTGGACACAGTCAAGGCTCACAATAGTACTTAATGAGAAAGGGGCGCAAATACTTTGTGAAGTGTCTCACAGTGAGTTGACATGGCCATTGAAAACAAGCAATGTTGTTTCAGATTTTGTTGTTGACACTCAAGGGGGTCGATATGTCGCTCAGATGTGATTCTGCGGAGAGGTGAGGTTTGATAATTCCGCCTGTGATTTTACAGAGGGGCTGGAATGATGTTTGCCACTGATTCTCCAAGCGGGTGGGATGAGATGACATTTGGTGGCGACTCTACAAGGTGGTTGGATGACAGAGTCTCTGAGGAACGATAAAGGCAAAATCGGGTGGGTGGGGCGAGGGGGGTTTAAGAACCTCTGACCTAGAGATGTCCCAAAAATTGCAGAAAATGCCCACTAGAGGGTGAAATACAATCAAAACCCCGGCTAGTCACACAAGGGACAACCTCAAATCTTTATAAATAAAAGATATATTCTTCAGAAGAAGCTGTTAATTTACAGTGAAGCTCAGAAGAGCACAGAAGGCACCACAGGGAATGCCTGAAAAGGCAAAGGCAATCAATGTCCCAATCACAAATCCAAAGATATTTTGAAATACAGAGCAGAGACATCAAAACATCCCGAAATTCACAAAAAAACAATCACAGTAACGGATAATCAGGTAAGAAACCCACCACACCACAAAGGGGGAAAGGACCCGGTTGAGAGCAGCCCCTTGACGGTGATGGGCTGGTGGTCCCACCACTTGAAGGCCCACTCACATAACACACAGAACAGAAAGGAAGACACCCAGATACATAGAAATGAAATGTGACCAACAATATGAACAGAAACAAAGGAATGTCAATGTCAGTTTATTTATATAGCACATTTAAAACAACATAGGAATGCTGTGACCAAAGTGCTTTACAATAATAGAATAAAAGAAAACAAACAAATGACATAAATAGAAATAAAATATATGACCAGAAATAATAAGCAGAAATAATGTTTCATATCACGGAATGCAAGTGACTAGAAATGAGTCTTTAATCTCGTTTTGAATTGTCGACGACTCCTTTATGTGACGAGGTGAAGAGCTCCACAGATGAGGTGCCACAGCTGTCCCCCTTAGTTTGACACTCGGTACGATGGACAACAAGAGACAACTGACCAGAAGATCTTAGCACTCTGGATGGCTGGTGTAAAACACCCAATTCAGATAAATAGGCAGCCCATGTAAAGATTTAAAAACTAGCAACAAGATTTGAAAATCAGTTTGAAAACTGACAGGCAGCAGCCAGCGTAAAGAAGCTAATACTGGAGAAACAGAATCCGACTTTCTTGCCCCAACCAGAAAGCGAGCGGCAGCATTCTGGACCAACTGTAACCTGCGTGTCAGCGATTTGCTAATCCCAGAATACAGCGAGTTGCAGTAATCGAGGCGAGAGAAGATTAAAGCAGGAGTGGCTTTCTCAAGATCCCTAGAAGATAAAAAGAGGCTTGATCTTATCTAATAGACAAAGCTGGAAAAAGCAACCCTTGACTACAGAATTTACTTGTTTCTCAAAAGAAAAAGGAAGGAAAGATGAACAAAACAGACAAAACAATGGCATTGGAACCCCCCACAACAACGTACTGCTGAGACTCCATAGACATCTGGCACAGTATGAATTTTTATTCCAGTATACTTTTTTTTTTTTTTGCAATGAGTGCCAATCAGATAAAAAGTAGATTTTTCAAATGTGCAGTGAAAAGATCACGTGCGAGTTTTTGAAAGTTTCCGAGCTGCTTTGCACATGAAAGCTTACATCTCCTCTCCCTGCCTCAGTAGGGGGGCTTTGTGAATATGCACTGTTGACTTGGCATGGTCCTCGTTGTATCTGGAGAAAGAAAGATGCTTGAAACACCAAGATACTCCAAAGGGCGACTTGAGAGAGGCTGAGGAAATCTTGAGAATATTCTCTTTTTTATTGTTTTAAAAGTGTAATGTCCTCATCTCAGTGCGGTGCGTGTCACATAAAACAGGCACACAAGAAGGCGCCCGTGCCTTTTCAAGTGGAGTTGGAGTTCAAGTGCTTGTTACCCATCAGTCATTTGTAGTGCTTCATTTCAGAATGTGCCACCGTGAACTCTGGGAATAAGGACATCTTGAGTGAAGCACTCCGCAGACTCTGTGTGTGTGTGGCTGGTAGAGGAGCAACACAATGCCAGGTCAACATCAGCAGTCATTTAAAGGTGCACCGGCACACTTGAGAAGCTCAAGTGTCGTAAAGGGCACATGTCCTGTCATTTTGCAGACGGCTGGGTGGTCGGCCATATTTGTATGTGTAATCTAGGAGGTGTCGTTTGAGAAGTGCCCGTCGGGCTCTTAGAGTTCAGTGGCATAACTTGGCTTTTTTTTTTTTTTTTTAAAGGGGAAAACTCTGGAGTCCTCACACTCAATATTTGTATGAGAAGTGACACCCCTTAATGATCCGAGTCACTCAGCCACATAAAATGAAAGCCGGGCTCCGCGCGTTGGATGTGAATGACCGTCGAGATGAAATCTGAAACGTTGTTTTAGGCCGCCTTATAAGATCACCACCTTCAAAGCTGCGATGTTGCTTTCAACTTTTAGTTTCCATGGAAACCTGTCATAACGGTGTCTTCATTATTGTAATGGGTTTCTATGGAAATAATGGATTTTCTGTGTGAAGATGGTTTTCACTAATTAATATGCCAACCATTGCAAAAAAAAAAAAAAAGTTGGGATTTCGGTCAAGTGTTTTTTATCCAATTGATGTTTATAATAAAACCAAAAAAATAGTATCTGCATATTTCTGTTCCGCTTGGATGAGTAAACTGACAATTCTGTAACTGGGATGTCACTTCCCACCTTGAAGGAGCACAGTCTCCTAAGAACAAAGAGCCTACTGTGCCATTTCTTCTGAGACCAGTCCAACCGGTCATTGATGTGGACCCCTAAATACGTGTACAGTCGTGGCCAAAGGTTTAGAGAATGACACAAGTACAGTGGTACCTTGAGATACGAGTTTAATTCGTTCCGTGACCGAGCTCGTAAGTCAAAATGCTCGTATCTCAAATCAGTTTTCCCCATTGAAATGAATTGAAATGAGATGAATTCGTGCCAACCCCCAAAAAAAACACCCCAGTTTTTTGTTAAATGTTTTCAACATAAGAAAAATGTATTTATAATGAACAAATAGTGTATCTAAACAAAATAAAACCTAATACATAAAAGAGAATCTAAAGTTGTTGTCGGAGCTGATTAGATAGATAGATAGATAGATAGATAGATACTTTATTAATCCCAAGGGGAAATTCACAAGATTAGCGTATTGTATTATTTTTTGTCTTTCACATCACTTTTGTTTAACTTAATTTTCTTCTTCACTAGTTTTTTTTTTTTCTTTTTTGCCACGCTTTCGTCACTTTCATCCGCTTGGTGTTTCAGTAGAAATCTGTCCAAGGAGCCTTGTTTCTTCCTCCCCTTTAGAATGTTTCTGAAATGAGTTACGCACGTGCCATTAAATAGTGCCGCTGCACGATCAGTTGTAACTTTTTCAGGGTGTTTCTTTTCAATAAAGTCCGAACCTTTTTCCCACATTGCCAACACTTCCTTTATCTCACTTGAAGAGAGAACCTCCTCCGCCTCTGGCTCCTCTCCGATACCGATCTCCTGCAGAACCTCCGTATGTTGCTGCGTCTGTAGTTCCGTCAACTCCTCCGCCGTCAGTTCCTTGGAATGTGCAGCGACAACCTCTTTGATGGCTCGTATTTCGAATTTTGGCTCGTAACTCAAGGCAACAAAATCGACCTAGTGACGGCTTGTATCTCAAAAAACCCGTACGTTGGGGCACTCGTATCTCAAGGTACCGCTGTATTGGTTTTCACAAAGTTTGCTGCTTCAGTGTTTTTACATCTTTCGGTCAGATGTTTCTCTGGCGTACTGAAGTAGAATTACAAGCATTTATTGACAATGATATGAGGTTTGTGCAAAGAGTCCATATTTGCAGTGTTTTTATTTGTCCACCCATCTCTTGAGTTCTCAATGGGGAGTTTCCTGGCCATGGACCCACAGTGTCGATATTTTGTTCCCCAAGCCACTTAGTTATCACGTTTGCCTCATCGCAGGGTGCTCCATCATGCTGGAAAAGGTATTGTTGGTCACCAAGCTGTTGGTGGATGGTTGGGAGAAGCTGCTCTCGGAGGATATTTTGGTCCCATTCTTTATTCAGGGCTGTGTTCTTAGGCCAAATTGTGAGTGAGAAGCAACCCCACGTGACATGAATGACCTCAGGATGCTTTACTGTTGGCACAGTGACACAGTGTATGCTTGGTGTGTGTGTGTATGTGCCCTGCAGTGGGTTGGTGCCCTGGCCAGGATTTGCTTCCTGCATTGCACCCTGTGTTGGCTGGGATTGGCTCCAGCAGACCCCTGTGACCCTGTGTTAGGATATAGCAGGTTGGATAATGGATGGATGGATGGATGGAGGACTGATGGTAGCACCGCTCACCTTTTTCTTTTTTTCTGGATGCCCCAAACAATCAGAAAGGGGGATTCATCCGAGAAAATGACTTGACCCAAGCAGTCCTGACCAGTCCAATCCCAGAATATCAGTCTGTCCCTGATGATTTTCTTCTTTGCTGCCCTTCTTGACACCCAGCAGGCCGCCATCCAAAGGTCTTCGCCTCACTCCCACCTGCCTGTTGCCATTCCTGACAAAGCTCTGCACTGGTGGTGCCCCCCGAACCCGAAACCATGAATAAAGAATGGGACCAAAACATCCGAGAGCAACTTCTCCCAGTTTGGTGACCAACAATGCCTTATCCAGCACGATGGAGCACCGACCCTAAGGCAAAAGTGAGAACTAAGTGGCTCGGGATACAAAACATGGCCAGGAAACTCCCCAGACTTTAATCCTATTGAGAACTTGTAGTCAATCCTCAAGAGGCGGGTGGACAAACACAAACCCACCAATTCTGACAAACTCCAAGCATTGATTATCCAAAAATTGGGCTGCCATCCATCAGGATTTGGCCCAGAAGTTGATTGGCAGACAGCATCCCAGGGTGAATTGCAGAGGTCTTGAAAAAGAAAGAAGGGCCAACACTGCAAATATGAGCTCTTTGAAATAATCTTCATGTCGTTGTCAATAAAAGCCTTCGAAACTTCTTAAATGCTTGTAATTCTACTTCAGTAAACCACAGAAACATCTGACATAAAGATCTAAAACACTGAAGCAGCAACCTTTGTGAACGCCATCACTTGGGTCATTCTCAAAACTGCTGGCCACGACTGTTGGTGTGCACCACCTGAACCGTGACTGAGTGCAGCATCAAGTCAATAAGCACTTCCTTGATTTTTACTGATGTTGAGTTGAAGACCATCCTCAAAGTCCTCCCCCTGACTCCTCTCCTCCTCCAAAGCTTAGAATCATCTGAGAAGTTCTGCAAGTGACATGACCTGCTGTGATGTTTCAAGTCAGAAGATGCAAAAGATGTGAAGACAGAAGCAGACAGGCCTGTTCCTTGTGGTTCTGTAGTGTTGCTCACACAGTCCTTGAGCCTCCCAAACTGCAGTTGGCCCCACAGTCTGTGCCCATCCAACCTGAGAAGATCTGAAGAAGAGTGGGCCAAACATCCAGTCGAGAAGTGTAGAAGTGCCACTCAATGCTACGGAAAGCTCTTGATGGCAGTTATTGCCTACAAAGGCTGTTGTGCACAGTGGAACCTCGGTTTGCGAGCATCATTCGCTCCAGAAACGTGCTCGCAATCCAGAGCACTCATATATCAAAGCGAATTTCCTCATAAAAAAATAATGGAAACTTAGATGACTCGTTCCACAACCCAAAACTATTCATATAAAAATGATTAATACAAAATATAAAGTAAAAATACAAAAAACAAATTAACCTGCACTTTACCTTTGAAAAGAATCATGGCTGGTGTGAGTGAGTTTCTAAACTCTTGTGGGATTCCACCCAACAGGATGACACGTGGAAGAGCGTCCCAAAGCAATCCCAGGCTCCCAGTGCTGTAGGAGTTTGCCGTAAAAGTGAATCTGAAAAGATCGCGGACATACTATAAGCGCCTGCCGTCGATGGGTGATACAAGGAACATTATAAATGCACAGGGTACCGTGTAACCTGGCCCCGACCTTGCCTGATTGCTGTGTCTGTGTATAGGAGAGCGGCAGATCCGCTACAATAACTAACCGCACTGTTCCTGTTTCAAGCTGAATAAACGCTGGTGTCGCTAAAGTACCGAGACTCAGCTTCGTGTTTTGGGGTGCAAGACAGAGACTCGCACGTGGTTACAATGCTATAGTAAACCGTATCCGCTCGTACGGATGTTGACCATATGAGGGAGGCACGCCGACTGAGCCCGAGAATGGGAGACGATTTCCCACAATCCCGCAGTGAGAGAGAGAGAGAAGAGCCATCAGCTCAGTTGTGATCACGTGACGCTCGGCATATAAAGCCTATACGGACTACTCGTATTGCAGGACCTCGCTCGTCTATCAAGTCAAAATTTATTAAAAACTTTAGTTCATCTTGCAAAACACCCGCAAACCAAGTTACTCGCAATCCAAGGTTCCACTGTATTAGATTAAGGGGACCCAATACTTCTCATTTTCATTTCTTGAATTATTTAACGTAATCAGTTGTAGGGCGGCATGGTGGCGCAGTGGGTAGTGCTGTTGCCTTGTAGTTAGGAGACCCGGGTTCGCTTCCCGGGTCCTCCTTGTGTGGAGTTTGCATGTGCAGGTTAGGTGCATTGGTGATCCTAAATTGTGCCCTGCGGTGGGCTGGTGCCCTGTACCCAGGTTTGTTTCCTGCCTTGCGCCTTGTGTTGTCTGGGATTGGCTCCAGCAGACCCCTGTAGTTAGGATATAGCGGGATGGATAATCAGTCGTAAGTCAGCCGCGAAGTTTCTGTTCTATTAAATGTGATGTAAAGAACTGTAGATAGCAGATCCTTGTCAGTTTCAGTTTCAGCTCAGCTCAGTTCAGAGAAAGTTCTGTGAAAAGGCCACCATAGTTTTCAGCCTCGTCTGTAATGCAGCACAAAATGTAGTTTTATATAAACCTGCATGGAGCAAAGCCCGCTGGTGCCGCCTATGGCGGTCTACTGGGAGGAGGCCCAGGAGCAGAACTAAGACGCCCTGGAGGGTTTACATCTCTCAGCCGGCCTAGAAGAGCCACATGCTAGAGCTAGCTAGGGTGGTCTTTTCAGCTTGGCACGTAGCCACTGTGACCCTTATCGCAACACAGCATGCAGTATGTGACGAGTGAGTATGCGGGGCACGCGTTTTTCATTTTAGTTGGCTGAAACACCTCTTTGTTTCTTCGTTTTTTCTTTTTATTGTAAGAGTACTGCACGTTTTTATCAGATGTGCCTTCACTTGAAGCCTTTCAGTTATACATATATATATACATACATATATAAAAAAGGCTCTCTTCATGCTTGGTGACACTAAATTGAAGTATAGTGTGTACTCACTTATATTGAAGTAACGTTCTCAGAGGCATTTTTAAAGGAAGACTTCCCAGCTAGTAATGAAGCTCGTTCCTCTCTGCTGCCATTGCTCATATCCCGAGCCCGTCCCTCGTTGGGCTGTGTAATGTAATGGGGGAGTCGTTCCACCCCGAACTTCTAATGCTCCATTATTAACTTGGAAGAAAGTCACTCAAAAAACGACTTTGATATTTCTCCTATTGAAATGTATTCAGCTTTTGAATATACAAAATGTAACGCTAATCTGTGTGTCATAGCTTTAAAATAATAATAATAATAACGCGCTGGCTGAGCTACATGCAGATATCTTTCATATTAAAGAGATTATTTGTTTAGCGTCACTACTTTCATATCGGGCTTGTAAGAGGCTGCAAGGGGAATGAAGGAATCTGTATCCAGGATGAAAAATTTTGTTTAAACAGTTTAGCCCAGTGTGTGTTTTATTACTTATGTTCCTTTCCATCTTGGTGGCAAATATCGTGTTAAAATTGGAAAGATAAGGAAGCTCCTTGGAGGATTTTTGACTTGAGTTGATATTAGTGCAGTAACGTGTGTGCCGATGTCTGAATCTGCGTCCCGATCTCTAACTCCATTTCTGCAGATTTAAATTTCAGCGTGTGTGTCTTGTTGTTAAGGTTAGAAAAGCTGCACTTGTAAAGGGCTCAGGTTCGACTCGAAAAGAACATCTAGAGATGGAGATCATGGTGTGGATTCCCTCCGAGATCTGTGGCTCATTTTCCTTTTAATGACTCTTTGACTCCATTTCATTAATGGTTTCATTTAAATGTCTGTTTCAATTTCATAGCGTCTTGTGTCCGTCCGTTGTTGCTTTTCGTATTGATCTTTTACTATTGCAGTGAAAATGCCTGTGAAACTAACACCACCATTAAAAAAATTCACCCACTTCCACACCGTTTGCCTCAGAAAGCTCCTTTGTGTTAACGGAATCCTCCCGTCTTATATGTTACTTACCCCACGTGTGTTGTAGTGATGACTTGAGAAGTTTTTATCTCCTCTTTTCATGGAGAATGAAGATACAAAAAGGGTTTAATAGGACGTCGGCCTACTGTATGGTGACCAATGCTGGACAACAGCAAACAAAAGAAAAAAGGTTAAAGGTTATTTCCATGCTGAACAGGAAAGGAGGTTTTGGGTGTGTAGCGTTCATCAGGTGTGCAACTGAAAAGGAAAGGAAACTAGAAGAGGGGAGATTAGGCAAGAAATGGCAGCCATTGGAGAAGATGAAGAGGTTAAAAACGGAGTCGGTCATGTGTACCTGGAGGAATATACCGATCAGCCACACCATTGAAACCCACCTGCCTGATTATTGTGAAGGTCCCCCTTCGAGGCATGGACTCCACCTGACCTGGCACCAAGATGTTAGCAGCAGATCTCTTAAATCCTGTAAGTTGTGAGATGGGCTCTCTTGTTTTTCCAGCACATCCCTCAGACGCTTGATTGGGTTGATGTCACCGTGACCTCTTTGTCATGCTCCTCAAACCATTCCTGAAACTTTTTTTTATTTTCCAGTGTTGGCAGGGCCCATTATCCCACCAAGAGAGGCCACTGCCATCAGGGAGTATTGTACGTGGTCTGCCCCAATCTTCAGGTAGGTGGGACGTGTCAAAGTAACGCCCACTTGAATGCCAGGCCCCAAGGTTTCCCAGCAGAACACTGTCTGCAACAACAGCCTTTCCTGTAGCTGTCTTCTGAAGCAGAAGGTGGCACCAGCACAATCATCGAGATATGTTTTGTTCAGGTCCCATACAAAGCCTAAGTAGGAAGAAAAGAAACGCTCTTCTACCCAGCATTCCAAGGTGTTGGTTCCATTCTAATACCCACTTGTAGCTCCCCTGACCTGGTGAAAAAAAGATGTTATGCAAAGAGACAGCATTGAGGGTAAGAAGCAGTTCTGCCAGTCTGATGAGGGTATCTGTAAGAGGATCTTGGACTAGACGTCTGCCCAGGCAATGAGCCCTTCATCGTGAGTAATGACTGTGATGTCCGTGGTAAAGAGCATCAAACAACTGGAGAGCATGTTTAGCATCTTTGAAGTATAAAGGGAGGCCTTCCACCAGTGGTCTCGTAAGACTGTTGAGGAAAGCTGAAATATGAGTAGTAGGACAGTTGCATCAAAAAACAACAGGGTGTCAAACAATAGCAAACAGTATCAGAATATCCATTGGGAAAAAAACAATTCTCATAATTGACATGTCAGGAATCCAGCTGTGTGCTCACTACGGACCAAACACATGCAGCTGAAATGTTAAATGCTGTAGGAAAAAATCAACACTGGGAGAAAACAGACACGCAGTTCACGTAGGACTGAGCGTTTGAATTGAAGACAGGACTCCTGACAAATGGATTGAAGATTTTCAATTTTGGAGGTGGCCTGCAACCTTTGACATTTGCAATTTAAGATGGCGTGGCGTACCTCTTCCATTAATGCATGACTTAACTGCCAAAAAAAAACAAAAAAACAATCTTCATTTCTGAGTTGATATTTTCTTGTGCGTAGAATCACTTGCAGATCTGATGTGCAACACTGCATTTGCACAGCTGGGATCAAAGGGTTCATCCATCTTATTTCAGCCTTCTGAGAGTCTCTTCTGTGCATATTGTGGACACCCAGGTGTTTATATTCCCGTTGAGTTTGAGTCTTTGCTGAGCAAAAGTAAAAATCAAAAGTTCTTGATACAGAAAAGCACCGTGTTTATTCCTTATATCGTGTATAAAGAAGTATTAATGGCTTAAATGTGTTATTTAAATATATAAGGAGTTACAGTATGTAAGCATACACGTTTATATGGTGCCCTCCACAATGCTTGGGACAAAGCCACGTTTTTTCCTTGATTTCCTTCTCCTCTCCACTGCTTTAACAAGTCAAACAATTCAGATGTGATTCAAGTGCACATTGCAGACTTTCATTTCAGGGGGTCTGCAGATATTTCGGTCACTCAGTACAAGGGCACCATAATATTTGGGACACAGCAATGGCAGGTCATATTTAGGATTTTGTCACACATCCCTCACATTCAATGACTGCTTGAAGTCTGCGATTCCTCGATCATCACCCTGCGCTGAGGGGCTTCTCTGGTGATACTCTGCCAAGCCTCCAATGCAGCCAACTTCAGCACCTACTTGTTTCAGGGGGCTTTATGCCCTTAAGTTTTCTCTTCAGCAAATGGAGGGCCTGCTCAATTGGATTGAAATGGGGTGACTGGCTTGGCCATTCCAGAATTTTCCATTTATTTTTTAGCTTTGCTAAACTCCTGTCTTGCCTCAGCAGTATGTCTAGGGTCATTTTCTTGTTGTAGGATGAAGCGCCGTCCAGTAGGTTTGGAGGCATCTACTTGAACCTGAGGAGATCAGATGTTTCTATGCATCTTGGAATTCATTGTGCCATCTGGAAGAGAAGTGTGCCAGGACCTGTGGCAGCCGTTCATGCCCAAGGCATAATACCCCAGTGCCTTGTTAAACAGATCAGGTGGTCTGCTCTGGATCCTGGACGGTTCCTTTGGTCTCCACACTTTGCTCTCGCCATCTTTGTCTCGTCTGTCTGTCCTTTTCCCAGAATTCTGCAGGCTCTGTGAAGTCCTTTTTCACAAATCTGGCCATCCTGTTTTTGTGGTTTGCATCTTGCAGTGTGGCCCCTGTGTTTCTTCTGCTGATAGTCATCTCTGACACACACACATCTGCCTCCTGATCTGTTGGACTGGCGTTGGGGTTTTTTCTTTCCCACAGTGAGGATTCTTCTGTCATCAGCAGTTGGAGGTCTATCTTGACCTAGCAGCCCCTTTGTGATTCCTGAGCTCACCATTGTCTTCTTTCTTCTTCATGAAATTTCAGACAGTTGATTTGGGTCATCCTAAGGTTTTCCCGATGTCTCCAATGCTTTGATTTGTGTTTTTCAGCCTCATAATGGCTTCTTTGTCATTCACTGGCACGGCTCTTGTCTTCATGTTGAACAATGGCAACTACAGCCTCTAAAGGATGGACGCAGGCCGAGGTGCCTTGTGAAGCTCTGAAACCCACCAACACTTGTGACGCCAGTTGTCCCAAACCTGACTAGATTATGGTGGGCACTGTATTCTCAGTCCAGAAATGTAACCGCACATCCTTTTTTAAAATTTTAACCACAAACTACAAAGTGTATCGATTCAGTTAACGGACAGTTAAGACGGGCTGGGATTAAAGATTTTTTTTTTTTATTATTATTCAGTGACAGGGCACTGCTAATCAATTTGAAGTAAGCACTGAATTAATTTGCATCATAGTCTTTGAATAATTACAGTTTAGCTAATCAATTTGTTTAAAAAGAGTCCTGAGAATGTACATTTTCAAGGGGGGTCAGCTGCTGGCCGTTTCATCTTTCACTTCTCTGGCTTGAAGGTTTTAAAATAAAAAACTTCTTGGCGCTCCTGTGTGTAATTGTGTGAAAGTCGAGTGCCGTAAAGCAACTGTTTTGAGGGGGCTTTATACATGTAAGTTGGCAGACACTGACTACTTGCACTTTAATTATTGGGAAAGCAGAAAGACCCACACACACCGCCCAGCATTCTCAAAATTGCATTAGGTTTGCTGCTTTTATTGAATTGCCTCAGGAAGTTCTTACTGACAGGTTATAAAAAAAAATAATAATGCTCTGAATTTAAAGGTAACCTTTGTCTTTACTTATTTATTTATTTTCTTCTCCCCCTGCTGTTTTTAAAGTCGACATTTGCTGCTAGGCTTTTAAATATTGTGCAGGGGAAGAGAAATGCTGCTGTTTGTTCTAAGGCCCAGTGAGTAGTTAAATACTAATGAGAGACACGGTTACCTTATTTAAAAAAAAATGGACTCTTAACAATGTCATTACTGTTTGTAGAGCCCCTCCGTGTGTTTGTGGTTAGAGACACGGACGGCCTAATAAATTTGAAATCTTTTCTATTTTTTTTGATCTTTGGCACTGATGTTTCGTCATTGCGAATAAAGCGGCGGCGTGACTGCTAAGCTGTACCCGCCACGCTGTGTCTGAGGGAGAGAGAAGCCTGTCAGACCTTCTCCCGTCTCGCTTTCATTTCTGTGCATACATACTCTTATGTCGTACGGTTTCGCCTGTGCCTCAAAGAGCCAGTGCAAGTGTAAAACACTTTCCGAAAGAGGTGGACGCTAGGAGGGTGGAGGAATTGTATTTTTCATGATCTGTTTGAAATGAGGTGTTCATAGCCTGGCTTGTTTATTGAGGCTTTTCTGCTCCCAAGGGCCAAGAGAAGCCAGAATGTTATAAAGCACTCCGCTCCCTGGGGATGTCGGACGTAATCTATCTAGAGGATCAATATGGCAACTGTTTCAAAATTCTGAACAGGATTTGCTTTGATCCTTGGCGCCTGACTTCACAGGTGCACGCCTGGGCTTTTTGTGTTAATGTAGTTGTGTATATTACTTTGTGCTTCTATAGAAAATAAATTATGCCGTATCTAGCCTGCCATCCACTTGAAAACTGAAATTAGACAGTGTGTGCGATAAAAATAGACAAACACTTCTTTGATTTTTTTTGTTTTTTCTTTCTGTTTTTCTTGAAATAATGTTCAGGAATTTTCCAGCGTCCTTAGTGGTGGAAATCTTCTGTTTTTATCTGTTCTGCAACCCTTTTCTAACAGCAGAGTGTTAAATAAACAGGCTCTATTGCTTAAGATAAGTATGGTGAAATGTCAAGTGTACTTCATGAGTACGAATGATCTGTCTTAAGCAGCGCTTCCCAACTTGTGGCCCACAGCCGACTCTAGATGGCGATCACGCTTGAGTCACAGTGGCAGAAATCGCAGGTGGATTGCCTGCCGACCCCGGATGAAACGGTGGTAGAGATCAATTGGAAACTGTTAACCTAAATATATAAATGATATAAAAATAATCAAGCCGAAGAATCGGGCAGAAGGAAGCTTGTCCATTGTGTCTTTTATTTCACATTGTGAAGAGGGATACACTCCATCATCACAGAGGCCTGTGACTGAATGGTCACAAAGTAAGGACAGAGAGCTACCTGGCCACTTCTTCCAGCTCTTCCAGGAGAATCCCAAGGCGTTCCCAGGCCAGCCGGGAGACAGTCCCTCCAGCATGTCCTGGGTCTTCCCTGGGGCCTCTTCTTGGTTGGACATGCCCGGAACACCTCACCAGGGAAGCGTCCAGGAGGCATCCTGATCAGATGCCCGAGCCACCTCATCTGACTCGTCGCGATGCGGAGGAGCAGCGGCTCTACTCTGAGCCCCTCCCAGATGACTGAGCTTCTCACCCCATCTTTAAGGGAAAGCCCAGACACCCTGCGGAGGAAACTCATTTCAGCCGCTTGTATTTGAGATCTCGTTCTTTCGGTCACTACCCATAGCTCATGACCATAGGTGAGGGTAGGAACGTAGATCGACTGGTAAATTGAGAGCTTTGCCTTACGACTCAGCTCTTTTTTCACCACAACAGACCGATGCAGAGCCCACATCACTGTGGATGCCGCACCAATCCGCCTGTCGATCTCACACTCCATTCTTCCCTCACTCGTGAACAAGACCCCGAGATACTTGAACTCCTCCACTTGGGGCAGGATCTCTACCCCAGCCCTGAGAGGGCACTCCACCCTTTTCTGGCTGAGGATCATGGTCTCGGATTTGGAGGTGCTGATTCCCAGTATCGTTTGTACACCATTCCATGTCGGTTTTTCTTGGTGCTTATTGAACATCTGCGATTTTTGTGATGGATGACCATAAAGAACAGCGAGTCTGTGTTCAATTTTGTTTTCTCTTAGGGAAACTGTAGTAATGTTTGAACCTGCTTTTGAAGAGGAAGCTTTAAGTCAAACACAGGTCTACGAGTGGTTTTCACGTTTTAAACGAGGGGAAATGTCACTTACAGACCAACCGAGATCTGGTCAACCTTCCACAATTAGGAATGACGAAAATCTTGAAAAAGTTTTTAAAGCAATTGACAAAGATCGTTGTCGCACTATTGAAAAGATTTCTGAACTGACTTGTGTGTCACGGAGTTTTAGCCGCCTTTCCTATTCACCTGGTCTTTGCTCCGTGCAACTTTTACTTATAAAGAAAGAACTCAAAGTAAAGCGTTTTTGTACCGTGGAGGAAGTCAAAGAAAAATCCCTGCAGGCCTTGGACAACGTTCCTCTTCAGCAATCCCAAAAACGCTTCCACCAGTCGGAAAAACCGCCGGGACGAGTGCACTCATTCACATAAGTTTCAGCAAGTAAACATTATTAAAACCATTTTATTTTTATTTTTCAATTCCAGTTATTTTTGGGTACCCCCTCGTATATCCAACTCAAGGTGCTTTCCTTAGATTAATCAACAAAAACAATATAGATATACCATATTTAATTGGATATTAGCATTAATTAATAAAACTATAATTTTGAATAAATGGTCATGATGTTTAACTCTTGGCTCAGTTCAATGATGTTGGAGTGTTTTGCCAAGTCTGTCAGCGGACTTGCACTTGTGAACGGAGGTTTTTAAAGAAACCAGATTTCCGCCTTAAGTGGGCTAATTCACCTTATCCCGATTTTGTGAATCGTGAAGCTGTGGAGGTCTGCCCCTCTCAAACCCACAAAAGTGCAGTTTCCTTCTCGCTTAGAGTCTACCTGCAGACCTCTGCTCCAAGACAGGAAATGGAAGAGAGGCTAGTGCTGGTGTCACACTATTAACCTTCCCCCATTGTTTCCCCCTGACAATCACCTGTAAAACACTCTCCATGCTGTTGTGTGTGACACTAGTGAACCCACCACTGGAGAAATTTGTCTCCATGATCTGACTTGCGTATTTCATGGACTGTCCTGTTGTGTTCTTTTATCTTCATTCTGTATGTTAGGCTACCATACTGACTCACCACAGTTTGGACATTCCAAATGAAACTCCTGAAACAAAGTAACTAGGAGGCTCTTACTGGTTGTATAGGAATACGTACATCAGCGTTCGGGGACAACTCGGCGACATCCTTTACCAGTTAGGTAATAGTTAGGTTCAAAGACATTTTTTAATGATATTTAACACTAGAATTACCAGAGCCTACGAAAAAACTCGTAAATCTGTCCCACCTTAAATCGCTTCTTAAAACCATTCTCACCTCTCCGCCAGCGTCTTTTGTTAATCTAAATGTGCTGATAAAAGAAAAGCTGCAAGTAGCCGGCTATTCCATTCCCCCACCGACTTAGAACGTACACAAACTTCTCCCAGCTCATGCCTTGATTGATTTTCTGGGAGTGAAGTGGAGTTTTAGAGTGGAAATAATAGATTGTTGTTTGGAACACACGCATTTCATGTCTGTTCTGTTTCTTCAGTAATCTGTGTAAACACATTGCTAAAACAGAAACGTTTTATATATTCTAGTAGTAGATGACAAAATGTAGGCATAAACTATATAATGTATGAAGCCTGAAGTCCAAATATCAAAGAAATGTTTTCACAGAAGGTACAAATCTAACACAACAATTGTGCTTTTATTCAAAAATATAACTGCAGAAACAAAAAGCCGCCTTAACATGCGACATTGACACGTGTTTATTATGACTGCCTCCGTGGCACAATAGGATCAACAAAAGACGCTGGTGGAGAGGTGAGAATGGTTTTAAGAAGCGATTTAAGGTTGTGATGGGTTTACAAGTTTTTTTCGTAGGCTCTGGTAATTCTAGTGTTAAATGACAACAAGATTTAAAATGTTGAAAATAAATTTATATAATTGATGAACGAACTTTATTCTGCAGGTGGAACAAACTCTATCCTACATTATCTTCTGCAACCAAAAATCCACAGAATCACCTGCTTTATGAGAGTCCCAATACACCGAGAGTAAAGATATTCCTTAAGCCGTACTGGCAGGTCACCTTTTGTATTCTAAATATCGTTATCATACGATTACAATCAATACAATTTAAATAAAGAATTAGCAACTTTGTTTGCAGAAGATAATGCAAGATCGACTTTGTTCCATCTGCAGAATCAATTATATAAATTTATTTTCAACATTGTAAATCTCGTTGTCATTTAAATATAATCTAAAAACCTCTTTGAACCTAACTAGTACCTAACTGGTAAAGGATGTCGCTGAGTTGTCTTTCGCCGAGTTGCTTTCGCCGAGTTGTCTTTTCGCCAAGTTGACTGTCGCCCAGTTGCCACCGAACCGTACATCAGTGCCCTTGAAACCTGAGAAGGTGCACTTTAGCCACATTTGAATTTTAAAGTAAGGTTTTCATGGGGGGCAAGCCAAAGAAAATTGTTTCTTTGTTCCAAACATTATGGAGGTACACTGGGTATCCTTTAGTTATTTTTTTTTTCTTAACTTTCAAAACGCACATCCCGAGGTCGTGTCCTCCCTGCGTTGCCTTTTCCATCTGCAGGTTTTGATTTGATTCCAGCTTTGACACCTAAGAGAATGTGACAGGAGTTGTTATGTAACAGCACAGACGTAATTTCATCACTTATTATCTTGCAGTGTGAGCAAGAGTTACCAGAGTTAAAAGTAAATTCCCCCTCCACGGCCAATAAGTAATTTGTCACTTGCGTGGACAGACGGAGAGGTGTGTATAACCTCTCGGATCTCTGGATTGATATTATTCCCAGCACATTGTTGCCGATACACAGGGAGAAGTGGGCAAACTGCTGCTGTGCTTGAGTCGACATCTTGATTAAAAACTATCATGATCCTTATTATCGAGCATCATTTATGGATGATGCATATGAATTCAGGCTCTCTTGCCATCTTCATTTCCTTTAATGGCAGGTATATTTTAATTTTATTGTGACACTCCAAAAGAACTTGAGTCCACAGCAAAAATCACATTAAGCCGCCAAGAGGAAGTAATGGAGACATAAAAGTCGAAATATTCGTTTTGGGAACAGGGCAGCTAGTTGCTCTTGTCAAAATGAAACTCTTAAATTACTTTTCTCTTGAGCAATGCAAGTCCGGTGGCTTCTGTTAATCAAACCGTTAAAGCATATTGGGCTTAATGTTGTTTTTACTATGTGACACAAGAATTGAGCACACACACACACACACACAACTACAAGTGTGCAAAAGCCCTCAAAGAAACAGTAGAGTGACGATTTAAAAAAAAAAAAGAAAGTCTTCACCCCTCTTGGATGTTTTCACATTTTCTGGTTATAAAACATTGAATCCCAGTGGATTTCTTTTTGGCTTTTTTGACACTAGACAATAGCAAAAGGCTCGTCAATGTCCAAGTGAAAACAGATCTCTGCGAAGTGGGCTAAATGAATTACATAAGTATTCACCCCCCATCAAGTCCGTAATAATCGGATGACAGCCTGGCGTCTGTGTGCTCAGATCTGTATCTGTCAGCTTTGCCTTTCTTCTCCTTCATCATGGCCACACTGCTCAGCTCTGTCAGGAGTCCTGGTGGTCTCATGGTGATCGTGAGTGAACAGCCACAGATCCTTCATTGAATTGACCCGGCCACTCCCGAACAGTCACATTGTTGTTTTGAAGCCATTCCTGTGTAGCTTTGGCTTTCACCTTGGGCTCGTTGTCTTACTGGTTTTCCCCCCAAGGTGCAGGTCTCTTGCAGACTCCCATCAGATTTTTCCTTTCAGGCTTTCAACACCATCCAAATTCTGCTCCTTGGGGACAAGCTGACAGAGATGGGTGGACTGTCTTACAGACAGACCTCAGTATGCGTGTCTCGGGAACTGTAGGTCTGACATTGTGGTCAGCAGCACAGGAGCGCCGCAGGGGACTGGACTGACGACACTGCTATGGTGGGCTGCACCAGGAGTGGGCAGGAGGAGGAGTATAGGAACCTAATCAAGGACTTTGGTAAATGGTGCGACTCAAACCATTTACACCTGAACATCAGCAAGACCAAGGAGCTGGTGGTGGATTTTAGGAGGACCAGGCCCCTCATGAACCCTGTGATCATCAGAGGTGACTGTGCAGAAGATGCAGACCTATAAATATCTGGGAGTGCAGCTGGTTGATAAATTGGACTGGACTTCCAACACTGATGCTCTGTGCAAGAGAGTACAGAGCCGACTATACTTCATTAGAAGGCTGGCGTCCTTCAACATCTGCAATAAGATGCTGCAGATGTTCTACCAGACGGTTGTGGCGAGTGCCCTCTTCTACATGGTGGTGTGCTAGGAAGGCAGCATAAAGAAGAGGGACGCCTCACGCCTGGACAAACTGGTGAGGAAAGCAGACTCTATTGTAGGCACGGAGCTGGACAGTTTGACATCCGTGGCAGAGCGATGGGCGCTGAGCAGACTCCTGTCAATCATGGAGAATCCACTGAACAGGATCATCTCCAGACAGAGGAGCAGCTTAAGCCACAGACAGACTGCTGTCACCGTCCTGCTCCACTGACAGACTGAGGAGACCCCACACAATGTGACTCTTCAATTCCACCCGGGGGGTAAACGTTAACATTATACAAAGTTATTGTCTGTTATACCTGCATTGTTATCACTCTTTAATGTAATATTGTTATTATCAGTATGCTGCTGCTGGAGTATGGGAATTTCCCCTCTTGATCTATCGATCTATCGATCTATCTATCACTCACTCACTCACTCACTCACTCACTCACTCACTCACTCACTCACTAGCATCTTCAAAGCCTGGTGCTTCACGGTGTGTCTTTGATAATGTGCCATGTAACTTGACATTAGTCTGATGGCCATAAAGCTCCCTTTTGGTTTCATCAGATCAGAGAACCTTCTTCCAGCTAACTTCAGAGACGCCCTTGTGGTTTTTGTTTTTCACTTTGCTACTCTTCCATTAAGCTGTGACTGGTGAATTCCCTGGGCTCAGGTGTTGTTTGCCCATTCTCTCCAATGTGAGTCACTGTAGCTTGTGACTCCTTCAAAGTTCTCCGAGGTCTCTTGGTGACCTGCCTCACTCAACTGCATCAGTTTTTGTAGATGGCCTGCTCTAGCAGATTTACAGCTCTGCCTTGCAACTGCGCTCTGATCCAAACCCGGGTGCTGATTTGATTTCACTGGATGTTCGATGACTTGTTTTTTGACTTGTGTATTTCATGGAGTCTCTTGTCTCATTCTTTTATCTTCATTGTGTAGGTTAGGCCACCATACTGACCCACCACAAGTTGGACCTGCCAAATGAAACTCATGAGGCAAAGTAACTAGGGGGCTCTTACTGTTGGTATAGGAATAGTTGGCATTCGCAGCGAGGTGTCAGTTAAAGCAGTTGGAGGGTAAGACCAAACTGGATTTATTAGGGGCCGACACTTATCTTCAAATCTTCGACGCCTGTTTAATGTAATATACTCACCAACTAAATCAAACACCCCAGAAATATTATTATCATTGGATGCAGAAAAAGCATTCGACATGATTGAATGGAAATACCTTTTACTATTTTGGAGAAGTTTGGGTTTGGCCCGAACATTTGTGCATGGATTAAATTACTGTATACTAACCCAGAAGCTTCAGTTTGCATCAATAACATTTGCTCAGACTACTTTAAACTAGAACGTGGCACAAGACAAGGATGCCCTTTGTCACCACTGCTGTTTGCAATTGCCATTGAACCACTGGCAATACATTGTCGAAATACTGATCAGATAAAGGGGATTAGCAGAGAAGGACTGGAACAGAAAATCTCATTATATGCAGATGACATGGTACTGTATATATCGGACCCAGAAAATTCTGTGCCTGCAGTCTTAGCAGCACTCACAGAATTTCAAAAGCTCTCTGGTCTCAGAATTAATCTGAATAAAAGTGTACTCTTTCCAGTGAATTCTCAAGCATATAATATTAGATTAGACACCCTTCCTTTTATCATTGCAGAACAGTTTAAATACCTCGGGGTAAACATCACAAGTAAACATAAAGCTCTTTATCAAAAAATTTCGTCGTCTGTATGGAAAAAATTAAACAAGACTTGCATAGATGGTCAACCCTTCATCTCACACTAGCTGGAAGAATTAACACTGTTAAGATGAATATTCTTCCTAAGCTCCTTTTTTTATTTCAAAACATACCAATATACATTAATAAATCGTTCTTTAAGCAATTAGATTCAACAATAACCTCATTTATTTGGAATTCTAAACATCCACGCATCAAAAGAGCGACCCTACAAAGACAAAAGGCAGAAGGCGGCATGGCTCTACCTAACTTCCAGTTTTATTACTGGGCGGCAAATATACAGTCGATAAGAACCTGGACACAAATAGAAGAACATACACAGGCATGGACCGCAATAGAAGTAAAATCCTGCAGTACTTCTTTGTATTCCTTGCTCTGCACTCCAATAAACACACGTTATCGGCAATACACTAATAACCCAATTGTGCTCCACTCACTTAGAATCTGGAACCAATGTAGAAAGCATTTTAAGGCGGAGAAGCTTCTTTCTGTGGCACCTGCAAAAGAACCACCTCTTTCAACCCTCACAAACATATGCAGTTTTAATATCTGGAAAAATTTGGAATTAACTGGCTTAGAGATCTTTATATAGACAACGTCTTTGCATCCTATGAACAATTACGTTCCAAATTTAACATTCCAGCTACAAATTTCTTTCACTATCTTCAAATCAGGAACTTTGTTAAACAGAACCTTCCAGATTTTCCTCATCTTGCACCCTCATCCACGCTGGAAAAATTATTGCTCAATTTCAAGGAGTTAGACTCCATCTCTACAATATATAAAATCCTTTTACAATCCCTTCCTTTCAAAGATCCAAGAGGACACTGGGAAAATGACCTCTCAATTAATATATCAGAAAAGGAGTGGAAAGTAGCAATGCAGAGAATTCACTCAAGCTCCATATGCGCAAAGCATACAATTATACAACTCAAAATTATATATCGAGCACATCTGTCTCGACTAAAACTCTCAAAATGTTTCCAGGGCATGATCCAACCTGCGAACGTTGCAACCAAGCCCCAGCCTCACTAGGTCACATGTTCTGGGCCTGCTCCAAATTAACATTATTCTGGACAAAAATTTTTAATTACCTCTCAGACAGTCTTGGACTCACAATCCCTCCTAACCCATTAACAGCTGTGTTTGGGGTTCTTCCAGAGGGTCTTAAAGTGGAGAAAGACAAACAAATTGTGATTGCATTCAGTACACTGTTGGCACGCAGACTTATTCTGATAAACTGGAAGAACCCAAACTCTCCTCTTTTAAGTCAGTGGGAAACTGATGTGTTATATTATTTAAAATTGGAAAAATCAAATACTCAGTTAGAGGATCTGTGCAGACTTTTTTCAAAACATGGCAGGATCTAATCAGTAATATTTTGAAATGATTTTATAAAGCACAGAGAATTTGTTGATTTAGGTATTTTTAAAAGCCTTAAATTTTACACCGTTTGGCTTGCTCTCTCTCTCAAGGGTGGGGATCGATCTGTTCTTAGCATAATTCTTTTTTTTTTGTAAAACTTGATTGCTATGTATTGATTGTAATAAAATTAAAAAAAAAAAGCAGTTGGAGGGTAAAAATAATAATAATACATTTTATTTATTTGTAGACGCCTTTCTAAACACTCAAGGACACCAAACAATAGATAAAGCACAGATTATAAACAAAAGTAAAATCCAAAGTTAAAATCAGACAGAGCAATTGTAATCAAAGAGAAAAAGCCGTCTTAAACAAATGAGTTTTAAGTTTAGATCTGAAAAGTGAATATGATTCAATATTTCTGAGCTCAGGTGGTAGTGAGTTCCAGAGCTGGGGAGCAGAGCAACTGAATGCTGTGCCCCCCATAGTGGTAAGACGGACGAAGGGGTCAGTAAAGTGGATGGAGGACGAGGATCTAAGGGTTAGGGTAGGGAATGGCAACATGGAGGAGGTCAGACAGATATGGAGGGGCGAGGCTGTGGAGAGCATTTAAAATGAACAGAAGAAATTTGAATTAAATGTGAACTGAACTGGAAGCCAATGAAGGTGCTGCAAGACTTGAGTGATATGGTGAATAGAGGGGGTCTAGTAATGATGCGGGTGGGCAGCTGAAATCTGGACCATTTGAAACTTATAAAAAGATTTGCAAGAAAGACCAAAGAAAAGGGAGTTGCAATAATGGAGACGAGAAGTAACCAGGCTATGAACGAGGATAGTAGTGTTGTGGGGCGAATACGATTAATGTTAGGCAAGTGGAAATATGAAGACCGGGAGACGTTATTGATGTGGGACTGAAAGGATAAGAGTACTGTCAAGGATGACAACTGTGGGGAAGGGGAGACAGAGGAATTATCAGTAACAAATGAAAAAGGATCAGTTTTAGATCATGTTGATTTTGTACCAATGAGGAGAACCTCAGTTTTGTCACTTGTTACTTAATTTAAGAAAATTTGAAGAAAACCAGGATTTGATTTCTGCTATGCAATCAATAAGTGAGGAGGGTGGAAAGAAAGCAGTAGGTCTGCTAGTCAGATAGAGCTGGGGGTCATCAGCGTAACAGTGGAAATGAATGTTATATTTATGAAAGATATTACCAAGGGGAAGGAGATAAATAATGAAAAGGAGGGACCCCAGGACAGAGCCCACCTGAAGTGACAGCGGTGGGTTGGGATGTGAAAGTTTTAAGCTGAACAAACTGAGTGCGGTCTGAGAGGTGGGATCTGAACCAGTCTAGTGGTGTGTGGGTAATGCCAATCAAAGATAATCTATTGAGAAGAGTCGAGTGACAAATAGTGACAAAGGCTGCACTCGGATCAAGGAGGATGAGAATAGGAATTAAACCAGAATCAGCTGCCATAAGGAGGTCATTAGTCATTTTTATAAGTGCCGTTTCTGTACTGTGGAGGGGGACGAAAACCAGACTGGAACTGTTCATGCAGATTATTTTGAGATAAATGAGAGTGAAGTTGAATGGCCACTATTTTTTCAAGAATTTTGGAAATGAAGGGTAGATTAGAAATAGGATGAAAAATACTGAAATTAGTCGGATAGGCAGCAGGTTTTTTTCAGTATTGGGGTTATTGCAGCAGTTTTAAAAGATGAAGGAACAGAACCAGTTGTGAGAGAAGAGAGGATTATAGCAGAGATAAGAGGGACCAGAGGGGGGAGGCAGGCTTTGACCAGAACTGTAGGGCGGGGGTCCAGTTGACAGGTGGGTGGCTTAGACTTACAGACGAGATCTGAGATTTCTGAGAAAGTAGGAAGCTGAAAAGAGGAAAACGAGTGAGTTGGTAGAATCCATTATGAATTGATTATGAAGGTAATCCGTAACACATTACAGTTGCTGTCTCCTTTATAAGGCAGTTAAACAGATGGTTATATATGTACGAGTTTTCTACAATAAAGAAGTAGAATCTATATATATAATTCACTAAGGACACGGCCAGTAACTGACAGAGCCCCGCCTGCCATCTCTAATCCTACTTCCACGTCCACCGTCGCTCTCGATCAAACAGCAATAATTAGCAAACAAACCAAGATAACTGGAAATAACAGTGCAAAATTCACAATTAGTATGCTAGTTTAAAAAGATATGTTTTGAGGGTAGTTTTAAAATGTGTTATTGAATCGAGCTGATGTATAGGAGAGAGAAGAGAATTCCTGAGTTGAGGAGCACCATGAGAGACGCTCGAGCTCCCATAGCACAGAGTTTGATGTGTGGTACAGAAAGTCGAGCTGCAGATGAGGATCAGAATGAGCGAGACGAGTGTCAGTCTGTAGGACATCAGTGAGGATGTGGAGAGCTTTAAATGTTAAGAGCGGGATTTAGTATTGTATTCTGTAGTTAACAGGGAGCCAGTGAAGTTGAGAGAGAATAGGTGTGATATGATCAGTGGATTTAGAACAGCAGGTTATTATCCTGGCAGCAGAATTTTGAAGAAGTTGTAAGCGATGGATACGTTTTTGTGGGATGACAGATAGAATAGCATTACAGTGATCTATACGTGAGGTGACTCGGGCATTAACCGATACTTCAGTACTGTGTTGGGCAAGAACAGGACGAAGTCTAGAAATGTTTTGGAGATGAAAGAAAGCAGTCCGAGAAATGTTACTTATACGGGAGGAATTATTTAATAATAATAATAATAATAATAATTTAATAATTGCCATTATTATTGTATAAATGGATATAAATAATTGCATGTAAACGATTCGCCAAAATCTGTTGTATGTAAACGATACTGTTTAAAACGTTATTGTTTTGTCCATCAGAAAACCCGGTTTCCACGTCTACCTGTATTAGTTTAAATGGCACTTTTACCACTCGTAATAGGGCGGACGCGCTGACTGATCGTGTCAACTGGGCAACACAGTGAATGCGGCGTCTATCTATATATGTCTATGTTTTCCGTAGCCTGCTACAGGAAGGTACTCTCTCGACCATTGGCATTGGTTTCGTTATACTGCAACGGTGGTTTCCTAAGCCTTTGTTATACTGAATTCCTTTCTCACCATTTTTCGTTCCTATTCTTACACCACCACCGTATGCTACAGCGGGCTTCGGCTAGTTATTATTAATACTCTAATTAAACCCTTCAAAGAAATATGTGTTACAAATCTATAAATAAGAATTTTTAGTCAGTCAGGTGTAATGCTGAAAATGGTCACTAGATGACACTACTGTTACAAACTATATCATTCAGCAGCAGTTAACATGGTTAATAAAAGTGCAAACATAACAATTCCAAACATTACTAATAAATTAAATATTTCTTAGTATCTTATAAAACCTTTACTGAGAATCAGAAATATTGTATGTTTACTTGTTCCTTTATTACGTGTTTAACAAAGTTTACTCACGGGCACCAAGAGGGTGTAGTAACACATTACGATAGCCCAAGGGTTTTTAAGTAATCAGCCGAAGTCAGGACACCTGTGCAAATTGTTTGCTTCAACTTGCAAGGCTTCATTTACTGCACTTTAATTTCTGCAGAACATCTGTAGGTTGTAACCTATTAGTTGTTCCCAGAATAAGGCTCATGTGTAATATTCTGAAATGTTCTTATTCTTTCAGTTTTTGCTCACCTAATCTTCAAGTTTGAACCTCTGGCAGTTCTTTCCTTTTCACCATTTTATGTCATTTATTGTATTTCAACTGATGAAATTTAAAGAAAAAGTGGAAAAATTGAGGTGTTCTAATACTTTTGATTGGTAGTGTAGATATATAATGGGACACATCAATTGGCATTAATCATCCAAGGTTTTCAGTAACTTGGTCATTTTGGCAAGCCCAACGCTGCTTAGAAGGCATCAGGAAAACTAGCCAATGCAGCTTGGCGTGAATCTGGAGAATGGCTGTATCATAATAATAATAATAATACACTCACCGGCCGCTTTATTAGGTACACCTATTTTAACTGTTTGTTAACGCAAATATCTAATCAGCTAATCACATGGTAGCAAATCAGTGCTTTTCGGCATATAGACATTGTCAAGATGACCTAGTGAATCTCAAACCGAGCATCTGAACAGTAAAGAAAGGGGACTGAAGTGACTTTGGACGTGGCATGGTTGTTGTTCCCATTCGGGCTGCTTTGAGTATTTCACAAACTGCTGATCTACTGGGATTTTCCCACACAACCATCTCTAGGGTTTACAGAGAAGGGTCCGAAAAAAGGGAAAATGTCCAGTGAGTGTCAGTTTTCTGGGTGAACATGCCATGTTGATGTCAGACGAGAATGGCCTGACTGGTTCAAGCCAATTGAAAGGCCACAGTAGCTCAAATAAGCACTCGTTACAACTGAGGTATGCAGAAGAGCAGCTCTGAACGCACAACATGTCGAACCTTGTAGCAGATGAGCTGCAGCAGCAGGAGACCACACCGGTGCCACTCAGCAGCTGAGGCTACAGTTCACATGGGCTGACCAAGAATGGAAAAACATTACCTGGTCTGATGAGTCTCGATTTCTGCTGTAACATCTGGTAGGGTCAGAATTTGGCACCTACAACATGAAAGCCTGGATCCATCCTGCCTTGTATCACCAGTTCAGGCTGCTGCTGGTGGTGTAATGGTGTGAAAGATATTTTCTTGACTCATATTCAGCCACTTTGTACCAATTGAGCATCATTTAAATGCCACAACCTACCTGCGCACTGTTGCTGACCATGTCCATCCCATTATGACTGCCATCTTCTGATGGGTCCGTCCAGCAGGATAACGCACCATGTCACAAAGCTCACATCATCTCAGACTGGTTTCTTGAACATGACAAGAAGTTCACTGGACTCAAATGGCCCCCACAGTCGCCTGATCTCAATCCAATAAGAGCACCTTTGGGATGTGATGGAACGGGAGATTCGCATCACGGGTGTGCAGCTGACAAATCCGTAGCAACTCAGTGATGTCAGCATGGATCCAAATCACTGTAGAATGTTTCCAGCAACTCGTTGAATCGATGCCGTGACAAATTACTCTGTTCTGAAGGAAAAAGGGGGTCCTACTCGGTACTAGAAAAGTGCACCTAATAAAGTGGCCTGTGAGTGTAGATGATGATGATGATGATGATAATAATTACATTTACATAGCACTTTTTAACCAACTCAAAGGGCTTTACATAGACAGCTTTACTTCAGCCACCACCAGCCTCTACCTGAATGATGCCACCTACTTTTGCGCCTGTTGCGTGGTGAAGGGATGAGAGAGAGGGAGTTAGCCAGTAAAGAATAGGAGATGATTAGGGAACCAGAATGGCCATGCAGTGGTGGGCAGTTTGACCAGGACTCCGGGAAACATCCTTCTTTTTTTGATCGATGTCCAGGGACCTTAGAGAATCAGAACCTCCGCTTTATATCGCGCCTGAATGATGACACCAATTTTTCCACACGCAGACCACAGGGTAAGCACCCCTGCTGGCCTCAACAACAGCAACACAAGCTTTTCCTATTGGGTGTCCCATCCAAGTACAGGCCGGGCCCAAACATAGGTAGCTTGAGGTGGGCTAACTGTTCTGAAATGCAGGCGGGATGGCTTCTGGCTGCAAATGGGAAAAGGAACGTGGGTATAGCAGGCGGTGAACAAACGTGGACACGGAAATCGAAGGACTTGGCAAATAGTGAGGCTGTTGACTCATCCGAAAAAGAGAATATTAAAGTCATTTTAGGCATCGCTCATGAGGCAAACTCGGATTTGCTTGAATTCCTAAGTAATACAATCAATCAGCTTCACAAAGACTTCATTTGAAAATAATGACAGAAGCCCTGCAACAGCAGATAACTTGAATCTGACACTCCTGTTTGCTTTTATGGGCTTTAATTAAGTCTCCTCTCATTTACCACTGATTTGCATTCTATGTTGCATAGTTGGGTGACATACTCTTGGCATTTGACAAATTAATGGAGTTTTTCTATAATTACGATCTGGAGAATGTGAACTGTGATTCTTTGAGTTTTCCACCAGCTAGATTAAACAATGGGGCGTGTGACTGTTGAGTATCATACAAATCATTTATGCCATTTTCGAAATCGAACGAGCATATTGAATTTTGTGTACGTCTCCATTTCTTCAGGTGAATATTTAAATCGCCTGCTTTAATATCATATTCTGGTAAGGTTCTTATTAAATACCTTGGAGAAGTTTTTAATGATTCTTCAGAAGATCCCCAAGTCATATTTGTGAATATTATTACTGTTATGAGTGAAGTAATAGTCAAGTCTAATAACTAGTGATGACTGCATATACGTCTAAGGAGAAAAATGATCCAGGGGTTTGTTTAATAACCACTAAAAATAAAGTTTTAAAATATTAATGTGAAATTATACCGTGGCATTCTTGACGTAACCCCTAGAGGCCAGTGAAGTGTTTAGCTTTCTGTGCAATTTTAACTGTTGATGTCTTAATAAAAGAATGAATGAAGTTAACGGGGCAGCTCTTTGTCAAGTATTGGGTAAGCCCTGTTGGGTGCAGCGTCTTGGGTTTGAGTCCCACGCCTGATTGTTCGGGCGTATGAGAGCAACAGTGGAAAAAAAAAAAGGTATTAGGAAAGCTAAAAGAGAGCTGGAGAGAAATATGAGAGAGAAGGTGAAAAAACACCCTAAGAGATTCTTTCAAAATTTTAGTAGTAAAAAAGCAATGAAGGAGGAGGTGAAGAGTATTCGGTAAAGCGAACGATGAGCTAGAAGATGCATATTGAAAGTGCGATCACTTAGCCGATCTGTTCAAAACCATTTTAAAACCTGGCAGGACCTAATCAATAATATTTTACAAGAAGCATTTATTTTGGGGAAAAGACTCCCTTCTTTCTTTACTACTCTCAATAGTTTTCTTGGACTATTGGCCTTCCTATCTTTCTCATGGGTGAAGGTTGATTTGAATTTAATTTTTGAAAGAAAAAAAAGAAGAAAGTGAGATCGCAAATGGTTTTTGAAGTTTATACATGTGAAAAAGTCAATAACATCCCAAAAGTAACAGGGACTACTAAGGAGATATTTATTAAATAGGCTGAAAGCAGATTATTTAGGACGGAGAACTCCAAAACACTAAAGAGTTCCAAAAATACTTCCAAAAGGCCCACTATTAGGGGTATTTAATGTCAAACCTTGGCTTGATACCTGGGCAAATGCAGGATCTTTATAGAATTAAAAGATTTAACATTGTGTGGTGGGTGCAGCAAGGAGCTATGAGCCTATGCTGCCAACCTTTCACAAAAGGCTTTGTTACACTGTAAAGTTCTGAAGAAACGCAATATGGTGCCTGCAGATTGCAATTCCACAAGCAACCAAGGCAGAAACGTCAAAAATCCATAAAATCACACTAAACATAAGGCACAGAGCAATGATAGTAACTCAACAAAAAGTCTCAAATGCATTCAGATGAATCACCAGGGACCTTTATAGGGCTGAGGGCGGTGCCTGGCTGTGATTGGCAGGTGGAACCACCCACAAAATGCAAAGGCACACAAAGGCTTAGATACACAGACGATATAAAAAACAAAGAATACAGCAAACAAAAGCAACATTAATGGAATTTAAACAAGAAGGACATAAAATAAGGAATTAAATCCCAGACCCTGGCTAAAATATAACACAGATAATTATATATTTATAGTTAGCAATTACACAGTTTGTCAAATGTCTTCACACTGGGGAGATTCCTAAAGACTGAAGGCTAGCAGACATTATTACCTTGTTTGATCCAAGTTACTGTAGGATAGTAAGCTTAACGTGTGTCACGGGAAAATGAACGGGAGCAAAAACATCGAACAGCACATGTCGATAACAGGAGTACCAGCAAGTATTCATCATGGGCTCAGACAACGAACGTCGTGTTTCACCAATATGCTGGAATTCTATGAGGAAGCAACAGAAGGATACGATCACAGACATGCATATGATGTTATTTATCTTCCTTTTCAGAAGGCTTTTCCAAAGGTGCCGCATGAAAGGTTAGTAATCAAATTAAAAGAAGGGGGAATTCAGGGTGCAGGGTGTCTGTAGTGAGTACAAACACTGGAAGGAAAAGGGAACCTTTACAGAATTATGTGAAATGAATGTCCTTCAGGGACCAATAATGACACTGCTGCTCTTTGTAACTTACATAAATGGACAAGAATATATTCAAAAAAGTGGTTAAGTTTGCAGATGATACCAAATTAGGGGAAGGGTAGACAATGGAGAATCGGCTAATTTGGTACAGAGGTTTGGACAACATACAGGCTTTAACGGGTTTATGTCAGATGACATTTAATCTGAGCTAATGTAAAGTATTGCACAGGGCCGTGGAGTTGAAGTCGTTCACAAGGTCTGAGCCGCTAAAAATGTACAGACTCTGACTGGATGTAAATTTTAATATAATATTGTTACAATTTTAAGTATTCTAGCCAGATATTTTAAACTGTTATTTAATAAATAATAAAAGCCCCAGCAGCATCTCTACAACCTTTAAACCCAAACTTCAACAGGTTAGGGTGCTAAAAAGAAGCCTGATTATTCACAATGCCAGTAATGAAATGCCTTGAGTCTTGTATGTTTTGTGCTTTCAGTCCACATAGTAAATGTATGAGCTTAATTACAAATTGAGGAGTGGGGGACAGCGGGTACAATGAGTTGAGGGGTCGGCGGTGCGAAGAGTTGAGGGGTCGGCGGTACGATGAGTTGAGGGGTCGGCGGTACGATGAGTTGAGGGGTCGGCGGTACGATGAGTTGAGGGGTCGGTGGTACGATGAGTTGAAGAGTCGGCGGTACGATGAGTTGAGGAATCCACAGTACCAGCAATTGAGGAGTCGGAAGTAAAAGTTTTATGTCCTGACTCCATTGCTCTGGTATTACATGTAGGAAGTAAAACTGTCATCTGCTATTGTTTTGTCACTGGTACTGAGGTGTGAAAGTAGGTATTGTTACCAAAGTCAAAATTTTAGTATCGATCCATCACTAATGTGACTATAAGAAGAGAGTTCAAAAACATTGAGCCTCTTTGGATTTAAATTTTTGGCCTCAACTGTATCTACCTAGCTCTACCTACTTACAAAGAATACAGTCATGATTTTATTAACAATGTCCCGACTAACAACGTTGTGCTTTAACAAAGGAGCTTGCATAAAGATACAGTAAATGAAATCGAATGGTGTTGAAACGCCATCATAATCATTTGTATTGTGGTACTGATATGGTTATTAATGTATTATTATTATTACTCTGTTTCAATAATTTCTATTAATTTTTGTCATGTATGTATTATGCTAATGTTAGGTTAGGGTAGGTTATGTCAGGGCATTGCAGCCAAAATGACACAAAGTCATGTCCCCGTGTGCCGCTGGTGTGCCGCTAGGTTTTCTCTGTGCACTACACGTGGGGTGCAGCAATTCAGAAGTGCCAAAGAGTTTCCAAAATGGGTGTCCTAACTGGAGCTGTGCCAGAAGGATGCTGCCACTTCATATTGTGACCCCGGGAGGCAGTCCCCCCCTCTGTCCTTCCAATTTACCAGCTTCCCAACTGGGAACTGGAACAGCAACCATCTTGGCCGTAATACCCATGCATCTTTACTGTCCGTCCATTATTCGGGCTTAATAGGCTGGCAAGGAAGCATCATCCATCTTGGCAGGGGTGCCAGCCAATCCACGTCCTTTACAATACAGATTTGAACGTTTAATTTGAGCTGGCCACTCTCTTGAGAGGGTCAGAACGTTTTAAATTCATTATTTGTAAATAAAGTGCTACGCCAAGCCTGTTTTAAACCTTGTATTTCCCCAAGTGGTTGTACATAATATTGAATTTACATTTTTGTCAGTGAGTTTAAGTAATACTTCATAATTTTTGCTTAGCCTTTAATAATCAATTTCTGTAACTCTTCTACAGTCTGTTTGTTACTTCAGTTTGATTTACATAATGCACTTGAAATTCAGATTTTTTTTTTTTTACTTTTTGATCCATGGCTATTTAGATGTTTATTCCATACAAGTCTACCGCAGCTAATACGTCGTGATTTCTTTCCCCCCGCTGTGGTGTTCAAATGAGCAGTGAGTTATTGTCTGGTGTTCAAAGCTTGTGCTCTGAAGGTAAAACAAACTGTTTAATAAGATGCTGGCATTTGAGAGAAATTAAATTATCAGTTGATTTTGTGAGCGTCACCTGGTCGTGCTTTTATTAAACAAGGAGTGTAGTATTTGGAGACTGAAAGGAATGCTTACTCTTTAAACAACTTCATTGGAAGAATTACTTTCTTTTTTTTCGAGAAAAAAATGATCAGGCACAAAGTAGACAAAATTGTCCAGACTGT
Organism: Polypterus senegalus; assembly: GCF_016835505.1. NCBI lineage: Eukaryota > Metazoa > Chordata > Cladistia > Polypteriformes > Polypteridae > Polypterus > Polypterus senegalus. Next base: position 3,366,952 of record NC_053169.1, read on the forward strand.
ATTACAGCATGTTTTTAATTTGTCATGTACACGTGGCAGTAAATGGCCCTATAAATACGAGGTGAGACACAAAAATCACTGGATTGGTTAAAAAAAATATTCATTTCTTGATGAATTCCAGCATTCTAAACATTGTCACCTTCTCTGTACTCCCCTCCTGATCTCAATACCTCTCCATACGTATCTTCTATTGATTGAAACAGAGCTGGAAGTCTTCTTGCTTGAGGCTCTTCAACAGGCTTGATGTTTCTGTTTTCACTTCATCCACTGAAGAAAAATGTGTTCCCTTCGTGTCACTTTTGATTTTTTGGGAACAAGTAAAAATCACAGGGAGCTCAATCGGGCGAAGAGGGAGGATGGTCGAGGACAGGAATGTTTTTGTCAGTCAAAAACTGCTTTACGGAAAAAGAGAAAATTTGTGAAAAATTTGATGTTGATTTGCTGTCCAATTTTTTTTCCACCCGACATTATCGCGGCAACTTGTGTAGCAATTGTAGTTCAAATACTGACTGGGCTATTCCCAGGATACACCTAGCCAGTCGGCGGTTCGAGAGAGGGCAAGTAGGAGGGGATAGAGTTCAATGATTCATGTCCGGCCGACCTCCAGACGGTTTTCCAGGAAAGCCTCAAGCCCAGCCCGGTTATTTTTGCGTCTCACCTCATATACCATGATATTATCAAACTCGCTTATTCCATTCAGGGTGACCGGGCATCCGAGCTTATGCTGGCAGCACTGGGGCAGGGCGTCACATTTCATGTCTGCTTTGTCCCTCAAGAGGCGGGGTGTCCTGTCAATCACTGCCAGGAACTGCCTCTCTGCCCTATAAATCTGGAGGGTCTCCCATAATTCCTGTAGATTGGTGAGTGTTACTGTGATTTTGCAGTTCTTGTGACTCATTGAATTTTTAACTCTTTTGCTCTGTCTTTTGACCCCCCTTGATATCTGTATTGGGACCTTGTTAATTTAGGATTGCTTTATTGTTTTAAGCAATTCCAATTTTGCCTTTACAATACAATTTATTTTTATGTAGCCCAAAATCACACACCAAGTGCCGCTATGGGCTTTAACAGGCCTTGCCTCTTGACAGCCTCCCAGCCTCGACTCTCTAAGAAGACAAGAAAAAACTCCCAAAAAAAAACCCTTGTAGGGAAAAAATGGAAGAAATCTCAGAAAAGGCAGTTCAGAAAGAGAGACCCCTTTACAGGTAGGTTGGGTGTCAAAAAGAATGGGGTCAATACAATACATAGAAGAGAACAAATCCTCAATACAGTATAAAAATAAAAATTTTAGAAGTACGGAGTAGAATTTAACAGTAGATGATATCATATAATAATGATTTGGATTTGTTCAGAGTCCTGGAGACCTCATTCATCAAGGTGCCTCTCCCTATTGGTCATTCCACAGCTGAAATAGCGCTAATCCGATGAAAGGACCCCTCTTTCCCATGATTCCTGCGATCCTCCATCAGGGATGACTTTACCTTAGGCAGGCAAAACATCCTTTGTGCTCCACAGAACTTCATATTGGATGGTTTGCGAGGAATAACTCTTTTCTGTGTTGGCCTATTTATCTAGCCAGGGTTTGGTTGTATATCTCCCACTAGTGGACATTTTTGGAAGTACTTTTGCATTTTTCAGAAAATGTGTGCCCTGGGACTCCTATTCCATAACACAGGAATAGAAACCAGTCAGGCCATCATGGGGGCCCATCCATCCATCCATCCATACACCCACACTCTCAATACAACACAGTTCCAGTTTTATTCACTCGTGTGTGGCGCAGTTCTTCTTTTTAGAGAAATGTGAACAGCAAAAAAACAAATGATTGACGTTCAAAACGTGTCCGCTCTTTTATATTTTCATTGGAAACGGTAAAAGCAGGAGGAGTACTTGGGCATTAAAAAGTTGGTACAATGCTAGGAAAATAGTATCGCAAATGAAGGTGACTATGTAGAAAAGTGATGTAATTTCGTTTTTGAAATTCTTAAATTTAAAAAAGTTTTAAAAAAAGTGCGGAAACTTTTTGAACGTCCCTCGTAGTATCACTTTTTTAATCAGATTTAAAACATTTTTCTTTGTGGCAATAAATCCAATTCAGACGTATTTGAACGCTTGAATTGAAATTGTCTTGAGGTTTACACCACCCAACTTGTTTTACTAGAAAGTTTATGTAGCCTTTCTCCTTTCTCATATATGTATGAGGAAAATCAAGATGGATTAAGCCAGTGGCACGTTACACGACTTCTAGCCAGAGTAGTTGCTAAACTCAGTAAGCTTCAGTATGTTGGATTACACGGCTAGAAATTGCAGGGCGTTGCAAAGGATTTAACTCTGTATTCCGTATTAACTTTCCAGCACTGTTTCACATTCCCTAAGTATTACAAGCAGACCCCTATGTGCTGCCTGGTGGAGCCGATGCCCGTGCGAAGGCTTTACGGTTATCGCCAGTTCAGCCGTATTTCATTGTGTTTTTTTTCCATTCTGTCATGGTATGTAAAATATGAGACATCAGACAGACGAGCTTGTCTTCTGTTTGTGAGGTCCAAAACAACTGCGCTCTTCATTCCTCATAACTGCATTCTGTGCATTGTACTCCAGGATGAGCATTCATTGGCTGTCAACTCTCGAGAGGGTCACTCCCAACGACTAAAACCAAAATCAGACCTGAATTGATTTTTGTCGGAGTAATTTAAGACAGAATCGTTGTGAATGGCCAGATAACTGCACAGATTGCTAAGCACTCATCTGTCTGGTTAACACCATTTCCGTTCCACTTTGAAATGCTTTGGATCAGAGGAATAAACACATCAACCTGTATAGTTTTTAAACCGACTTTTGCTGTAATTTCTCAAAGTCTGCGCATTGGTAATGGAATGATTTGCATATTTTCTTTTTTTTTCATATCGAGTCTGTTTTGTTTGTTTATCAGGCGTTTTTGAGCTTTCTAAATCAAATACTTGTGGATATTCCATGTATAAAAAGCATTTATCTTGTAGTATCATCTAAGTACCTTGTGTTGAACATCGGTGGATCCGACACGGAAGGTAAATGTTAGAGGAAGTCAAAGATACAAAGAGCCTTTTTTGAGCAGAAGTTATTAACAAGGTAATGAAATACCAATTACAATGGCGGTTCTCAACCTGTGGGGTGCGCCCCGAAGTAAACAAAAAGGGGGCGCGAAGATGTGAAAAAAAGAAAACAAGAATCGGAAATATGAAAAATACATCTATTGAAACCAAAACAAATCAACTTAAACTACATTCTGGTACTAGAAAAATAAATATAGAGTTAGATAAATGTCGATAAAAGTTAAGTAGGTATAATAAAACTTGTAGCGGTGTATCGGCAGCAAAAAATATAGGAATACATTTTATTAGGGTTTCAAAAAAACGTTAGGGAATACGATTAAAAACTGTTATGAAAACTCGGGCCACAAATACTTAAAGGTTGAGAAACGCTGAATTACATTAATAAAAATCTTACAAGTGTAACAGCCTGGGGGTGTGAGAGATGGCGGAATGGGCTTAGCACTCTGTGCAACGTTGGGCCCACAACCTCCTTCCTTGGCCGCTCCTGTGGACGGCTTATACTCAACGCTCACACAGATAAACATGGTGTTGATTCCTTTTTGTTTTAAGTGCCGCTTTAACATTTGTGGTGTTTTTATTGAATGATGAAGGCGACTGTCGCCAGTTTCTAAGATGGTTACTTTCATCGGTGATCCGTGCATTGATGTGACACTGGACAGGTCTCACTAAGGCCTCTGTAATTATTTCTTTCTTTCTCTCTGCTGTGAGTCCTGCACGTGCCGATTGCCATGAAAGTGCATAAAGCACAATGGAATCTTGATTCTCACGGGGCTCTGAATTTATTCTCTACACCGTCCCGCCAAGGAATTTCCATCGATGCCCCCGCACCTAGTGAAGGCCAAAGTCTACGTTGTATGCGTTTTCACTTGCTTTAATGTGGATGGCAATCCCGTTTTTGGAATAACAGCACTTTGCAGGTTTTGCACCACTCCGTGTTGTAACATACCCTCATTTGTCCTTGTCCATTGTGGTTACATGACTATCAATGTTCAAGGTCCATGGACGAGTATGCCAGCTGTGGGCAATCCAGGCATCACATTCTTCTGTTACTACTCATTCATATTGCTCATAAGAGTGCATCTTCATTTTTCTTAGTGTTTGTCCCTCGTAGGTGTGGGGCCCGCATGTTTGCTCTCGATTCTCCACTTGACCCAATCAAAGGCGCCCTCAGCGGTGACATTGACGTGCCACGTGTCTTCTCTTAACTTGTCTATCCGATGCTGCATAGTCGTCTTCCGTCCAAACTGAGACATAAGGCGGCCGTCTTAGCCACTGAATTTTCGTTCCTTCTGAGCACACGGCCAAACCATCGTTAGGCGTGCCTTTCGCATCTTCTCATCCATCGATGTCACTCCCATCATTTTCCGCACGTCTTTCTTTGTGACATGGCATAAACACGTCAATCCGAGTATCCAACGGAGCATCCGCATTTCCATGACAGGCAGTGTTAGCTCGTGTTTCACAGTCGCCGGCCAGCAATCGGCTCCATTCAGGGCCACTGGCCGCACCACCATCCTGTAGATTTTTGGCCTTGAGGTCTACAGGCTGACAAGATTACATGATACAGAATAAAGATCTAAATGAAAATTAAGAAAAAGAAGAAAAATAAATGTCTCTTTCTAAGTTTGTTAAGACGTTCACATCACTGACTCCAGATGGCCTACCGGCTTCACTCGTGCAAAGAAACCGTGAAGAATGTGGCGGCCGGTCACTGGCTTCAGTCTTTTGTTTTTCCAGTAATTCCTCATGGGAGCTGAAGACGCAGGCTGCTTTGCTTTAATTCGAGCCGATCTCGCCTCACTGTGATAATCCATTGAGCCTTTGCAGTTGCGGCCTTTTAAATTCATGTCCTGGATTCCCATCTTAAGAATGGAACTGCTTTCTTTTTTAATTCCTCGTGCTGCTGATCCAGGAATCGCACTCTTATTTAGAGAAACCGACCGCCTTTCTTGCATGAATAACTAGGGAGAGATAGAAATTGAAATGAGACGTCGGTGCAAAAGAAACACCTCTGCAGTACTTTAACACCGGGAGGAGGAGGAGAGGATTTTTCAGTGTGTGTAAGGAAGGCTTCATGCGTGCCTGCTCAGCAACAAAATAATACCTGGTTGTAGTTCAAGATGGCGGAAAGATTATTTAATAGCAATCTCGACGTGAGCAGTTCAGCCGCAGCTATCAGATGAAGAAAATGACCAGACACCTCCAAAACAGTCTTGTGGCTAATAGACAAGGGAGAATACCTAATGTCTATTGAACTGGGCCTTTCAGATTGATCTGGCCACAACAGTGTGAAAAAGTAAGTGCACCCCCTTTTAACACTGTATGTGGGCAAATCGAGATTTGATTTTTCACTTACACAGCATTTACAGGTAAAGGTGATACAATTGGGGAGAAATAAAGAAAATTTTGACAATTTGCAATAATTTACTTGGTGAAATATGAACAAATATTCCATTCCCACCTGTGGAAATAGTTTGTCCACCCTTGGCACCAATAGCTGGTGTTGTCCCCTCAAGATGGCATAGTAATAACAATACATTTTATTTATATAGTGCCTTTCTTCCTGTAACTGTCTAAACCAGGGGTTCTTAACCTGAGGCCTGTGGACCCCTTAGGGAGTCGGGGTCCGTGAGAGTCAGATAAAAAATGAACATTTATATCCACCATACTGTTGATTTACAGTAGTAGTAGATTAAGTAGTAGTGCTGTAGTAGATCTGTTTTAATTTGCACAAGAGGATTGCATTTCAGAATTATAATGAGTGGTCATTACTTTTTGCATAAAAAGGAGTGTTTTTTTTAGATTGTTTACTTTAAAGTTTAATGATACTTTGTGTATGTCATATATGTATGAGACAATCAAATATCAGTAAATAAAGTGCAATATAATTTATTTTTTGTATTTTATCTATTTTATTGAAATCACTTGCCATGTGCGCCCAACTACGTTGCGCGTGTTAAAGTTGTCTGTGAAGGGCTCCCTGTTTAAACGCGGCTGCCAGTCGTGAACTGGGCCCTTCGTCGCACAGCATTATGATTTTTTATAAGGAAAACTAAATTACAAAAGAAAAAACCCTTGGACATTGATTCGATAGGAACGGCCTACTCGGAATCACCGTCTGAATCGTAATTATGTGGTGGTGTGGGAGCATTTCTGCTTCTGTCTGTTCACAGTCCGTCTCGTTTTCACGATGCTATCGTTTCCTCTCACGATGTCTTCTCAACCTTTCTCCAATCTCGCAGGTTGCTTTGTGGCAATCCAAAGAGTAGGGCAATATACACAGAGCAATGGTTATAAAAGGGAGACACATAGGTATCCAGGCTCTTTAAAGCATAAATAGGGATCACTTCACTGACATGTGAGCAAGCCACGGTACAACTGTGAGACGCGCAGCACTCGCCGGCTACAACGTAACAATAAGAATTTCTGGAACGTGCTGTGAGGTTGTCATTCATTTTACCCACCGTCTTTATTTCATTCATGCACATTGTTGACATCCGTGAGTAACAACAACATACTAAACTGGACGGTGGTCTACGCATGTGTAGAATTCATGGACAAACAAAGATCAAGATGTAAATGAAGATCTCTTTAGTTAATTTAAAGCTCAACAATTTGTTTAGTTTGAATGTCTGTGTTTTGAGGTGTGACTGGCGTACTGCAGTCTTCAGTAGTATAAGGCTGGACGAGATTCTTAATGCAATGCCTTTGTTTTAGCTGTCTCTCTACTGCCATCTAGTGCTTCTTCTTCTAATTCATTCGCGGACAAACAAAGATCAAGATCCAAATGAAGATTATTTATTGAGATATAACATTGCATACCAGCAAGTCAAGTTTAACCAAACTAGGTTTGAAACAAATCAACCCCCCACCCATGAGAAGGAGAGAAATAAAGTACAATATGTATTCATTGCATGCAAAGTTGTGTTTATGTGAATATTTCTGGGGAGAGGGGGTCCAAACAAGGTTTAAGAATCACTGGGCATCAGGCCCACTCCTGCACACACTCGCTTGGGGGCTTTTTTGATTTGCCCCTCAACCTTCCCTAATATCAAAGGAGAATCTAGAAAATTGGGAGAAAAGCCCAAAGAGGCACAGGGAGAACATGAAAAGTGCATGCGTTTGATTCAACCTTGAAGATCTCGAGGCAGCAGCGCCAAGCACTGTGCCACCGTACCACACCAGTGGTGAAAGATGAATTGATTTGACTCTTTGTAGTTTTTTGTATTTTCGGACGCAGACAATTCATACAAGACTTGCCGTGTTAAGTTCAAATGGGGCCTCTAAATTTTTGATATGTTTAAGAACTAATCATTGCCGAAGTTACATTTAAATAGACAAATATGCCTTTATCATTTCTTTGATATTTTGACAGATTTTAAGGGTATTTACATGTTACAGGAATGCTGCTGCCTGCTGTATTTACTGCCTGCACATGACAATAAACCTGAACTAGAAATAAACTGTTGTTTTAATGTCATTCAAGGAGGTGAATTAGAGCTTAAAGAACGGCATTTTATTTAGATTCATGAGCTACGGTGAAGCGGTGTAGCCATTTGTCACATTTTTTATGTGTGTTCAGATCAGTGAAGAAGGCTGGATACTTAATAGCTTCCAATTCTGGTTGAGAAACACAAAGATTGATACAGTAAATTTCATCAAAGCCTCCTTTTATTCAATTTCACAACTCTTCATCGCTGCCACTAGATGGCACTGTAGCCTTGAGCTTTTCTTAACGGGTTTCTGTGAAGGACACTTTGAAACGACTATCATTAGAAAAAAGGAGTTTAAGAGTTAATAGTAGGTGAGCGGGGGAAAATTGGGGTTTATTCGCCTATTGGTAAATTTAACAAATGTTAATAAACTGTAATCTTGAATTATCAAAGTTGTTGAAGACCGTCACAAATGACTGCATTAAGCATTAGCATGCATTACTGTGGTTTTTAGAGCAAAGAGCAGAAAATATTTAACAACAATTTGCATTCTTACTGTACAATGGCTTACAGTACACAGTAGGTTTTAAAAATGGCAAACAATTAAATCATTAATAATAATTGGAAACCGCGGCAACGTTCACTTGTATTTAGACAAACTGAGAAAAGCTGGAGCAGTTAATTCCCCCCATCAGTGGGATTTAGCATCCATTACAATGAATCGGCTTCAGCGGGGGAAACAAAGGTGCTTTTAGCATCTTCTAGAATAAACCAATTAACGCCGTGTAGGAATTGTAATGCAGAGTTACAAGTTGAAAAAGGATCACTTTTGTTTGTAAATGTTTGCCTCAAGTTCTTGTCAAATAAGAGGCCATTTCAGAATTTGTGAATTTCTCTGCACAATATGGCACCTTCGATACTGTACAGCGGCGCTGTGTCCAGGCAGCCATTACAGGCTTTTGTGTTCGATGTATTGATATCTTATAAGGAGCTCTTGGGGGCTGCCGGTAATTGGCACCTCCATGAAGGATGAGATGCATCTGTGGGACTGCGCCAGAGCCTTCACTTACACGGCGCTCATTTGTTTGGACCTTTTATACCTTTCAGAGAATGCGCCCTTCTGCTGCAGAGCGCCACGCAGTTCATGAACTGAGCAGTTAGACAGTAATTATTTTAAAGGCATGGCAGCTCTTGCTTGAACAGTAGTCAGATGTTTCATGGTGAGTCTTAACATTTTTTTTATGATCAAATGTTAATCCTTAAGCACACAGCTTCTTCTATATTCTGACACCACTTTTTAAACTTGGAAATTACATTTTGGCTTAAATTAATTGCTGTCTAATAGTTGGGGAGGCATCAGCCTACTCGCCTAGTGACAGCTTTAGCCGAGCACCGGATAACAATCTCCCTGCGGCCACTGCAAGCCCCCTAATGAGACATCCCGGGCTGTGATTAGAGTGTTAATAAGGAAAGGAGCAAGACCACCTTCCACGTTGTGACTTCACACCAGAGCGGTTCAGAGCAGGTAGGGATGGCTGGAAAGGAGCCGCGCGTAATGGCTAAGCAGCAGGATGGCGCAGTTTGAATGCTCAGGTGTTTCTGGTAGGGGCTTGAAGTTGAATATGAAGTGGAGACAATCCACTGTGTGTGTGTAGACATAAATATAAATAAATATACTGTGTATATATATATAATATGAGAGAGAATATATGCGTAGAAATAAAAAGGAGATCTGTAACATTAGAAGTGACCGCCGGAAAGACACAAACCCCTGTCACACAGCACGTCACTTCAGTAAGTTCTCAATAAAGTACAGTTGCCCAGAGGGGACTGGGTGGTCTCGTGGTCTGGAACCCCTACAGATTTTATTTTTTTTTTCTCCAGCTTTTGGAGTTTTTTTTTTTGTTTTTTCTGTCCACCCTGGCCATCGGACCTTACTCTTATTTTTTTATTGTGTCTTCTATTTTTCTATTCTTCATTTTGTAAAGCACTTTGAGCTACATTTTTTTGTATGAATATGTGCTATATAAATAAATATTGATTGATTGATTGAGTTACATTGATATCTGTTTAGTGTGCAGTATAGAATATAATAATAATAATAACCTTTATTTATATAGCACATTTTCATACCAGTAAATGTTGCTCAAAGTGCTTATGTTTAAGTTCAGTTCCACTACGAGTAAACAGACGTGCTTTAACCGCTTGGAAATGATTTCACACTTTTTATGTATTTCTTAATGTGATTAGTGTGTGCGTGTGTATGTTTATTTATGAAAATAATATATAGTAATGTGTGTACTGCATATACAGTATATGTGCGTGTATATATGTGTGTTTATACAGGGCGAGGCAAAATTATTTTAACATTTGAATGGCCGAAATAATTTATTCACAAAATATACTTGATATGTGCCAAGTAATGATTTACAGGAATGTCTCAACCTGCTCGCCATCACGTTCAACACACAAAAACCAACAAGCAACAGCATCATTTAAAGGCCGGACGCACATTTCGCAGGTATTAGATGATACCACAGTCCATAATTTGTCCTTCAGGTCATTGATATCACAAACTTTCCTGCTATACACCATAACTAGAAATCGGGGGAGTGTGGAGGCCGTGGCAATGGCCCATCGGCCTGGAAAGGTGTGGTCACGAAATAAATAATCCGTTTAATGTTAACATAATTTTGACTCGTACTGTATTTGTAAAATATTTGTATTTATTGTATTTGTAATTTATTATTATTGTTTTTATATATATATATATATGTAGCCTCGCAGTTAGGAGACCCATCTGGGTTCACTTGCCGGGTCCTCCCTGTGTCGAGTTTGCATGTTCTCCCCATGTCTGCCTGGGTTTCCTCCCACAGTCCAAAGACATGCAGTTTAGGTGCATCGGCGATCCTAAATTGTCCCTAGCGTGTGGGTGTGTGTGTGCCCTGCGGTGGGCTGGCGCCCTGCCCGGGGTTTGTTTCCTGTCTTGCGCCCCCTGTTGGCTGGGATTGGCTTTAGCAGACCCCGTGACCCTGTAGTTAGGATATAGCGGGTTGGATAATGGATGGATGGATGGATGGATGGATGGATGGATAGTGGTGTACGGCCAGGGCCCTTCCAGCATGGAGACGTCCCGGCCAGGCAAGGGCCCAGGCCGTACACACACCGCATATGCTCACGTATAAGTCGGGTCTTGAAACCCGAAAAATCAATCATAACATCTGACCCCTACTTATACCCCTGTTCAAAAATATGACACACTTATTTATTTATTTTATTTATTTTCATTTTACATCTTCTTGCCTCCTCCAATCTTGCACCAGTTTCTCAGATGCATCGAATTTTGTTGCAGCAGTGCAGTTGCCAATTTCTTTTACTACTTCAACGACTTTTAATTTAAAACTAGCGTCATATTTCCTTCTGATTGAACGCTCCATCGTAGATAAGGGATGCTCTTACGATTAAGATGTATGAAGGTGTGAGATACAAAAAACACAAAACCGTGCAAACGGCACTTCGGAATAGTTTGTGTATTACTGTGTGGTCACGTAGGCACAATACACAGAAAACAAGGCCGTGTGCCCCGTGGTGATTCGCTCAGGTGGGCGTCAGCATATCGTAATTTTTTGGACCAATAGCAGGAGTTTTCCACATTCGACTTATAAGACCAACATTATAAAATACCGGAAATTATATAGTAAAATTAAGTCCTGACTCATCTGCGGGAGAATTTATCCGCAAGTATATACGGTATGTTGTATATATGTATGTATGTATGATCACTGTTTTACTTTCTTTTTCTTTCCCCCTGAACATCATTTAAAGAGCATCTTTAAAAAGGCAAATTTCTCTCTGGGGCAAATAAAGTTCTATCTTTCTATTATATAGTGCCTTTCCTGTCTGTCTGTTTGTAGCAAAGTTTATACTGTAGGTTTACAAGGTCATTTATAATTGTCCCCTGCCCTGTTGTCCCCACTCTTCATTGATAAAATATACATGATGTATATAATAAATGGTTCTACGCCAAAATAGTATGCTTTCTTTGTTTGCAAGTATGTGTGTGTAGTGCTGTGTATAAATATATGCATGTTTATGAATATACTGTACAATTGTTTGAATGTATACGCTTTATGTAGCATAAGTACATGCACACATACCTAAACATATTATATGTGTGTTGTCAAAGAATGACAAAAGCGGAAATGACGTCATCACTGCTAGACAGAATTTCCCTTAACTGGTCTACAGTGGAAAGAGAGAAAGGATTGGCACACTTCACCACCCCTGGTCTGGCGTCGAATTACCTTTAGTTGCCTCCCATGCGCACGTGTGTGACAGTGTGTATGTATGAATATACTGCATATGTTTGCATATATGGAGGTGTGCGTACGTGTATGTGTGTATATTGTAAATGGCATGAAGGACAGACGGGTATGCCAGCTGGATGGAAAAATGACTTATTACCCAGCCCAAGGAATATAAAGGATGGACCAGTGGAAGCTGGAGGCCAGGAGCACTACCACAAGTACAAGAGGTGACAGTGGTCCTCCTGAGGCGGACACCCACAGGGGTGCGTGGGACTTGGAGTTCAGACGTACGGCCCTGTCAGAGTCCTTGGGCAGTGTGAGAGGGTGCTGGCATTGGAGGACCTCCCTGGCTTTCACATGACCCGGAAGTGCTTCCAAGAGGACACACTGTGGCACCAGAACCATTTTGGGTCCAGTTTAAATACTCAACAGAAGGAAAAGAAAAGATTTACTTGTTTATATTTGTGGTTTGGTTGCTTTTGCATGTTTGGTGATTTATTTGTAATAAAATACTTTATTTAAACCCAGGACAGTGCTGGGCGGCATTGTGTCTGAGGGTTGGGGCTTTGTGGCACCCACTTGTGGTCACTGATCTATATATATATATATATATATATATATATATATATATATATATATATATATATATCGGAAGTGTTCTTAAGGCTTCAGGCACTAAAACATTAAGGTTGTGGGTGTAAGTCCTGCTAGTAACACTTTTTGACCCTGTGCAAGTCACTTCACCTGTCTGCTCTCCATCCGGTAAAACAAAGCAAATGTAACCAATTGTATCTCAAATGTTAGATAAAGGCAAAAAATAAGCTTTTTTAATTGTGTGTGTATATGTGTGTGTGTATATGTACAATATATATCTAGTGTGCATGTGTTATATATGTGTATATATATATATAATTCACACTATATATATATATAATTCACACACATGGTGTGTATGCGCGTATTTCTTCAGTCAGGAGCCCATTATTGCACACACCGGTAAGTATATCTTTCTGCTGAAACCCAGTGTCTTTCCCAGGAGGTTTCATTATGAACACATTTTCTGTTGCAGAATCTGCTTGAGTGCAGTACTGTATGTAATCTTTGTTAATCTATCCCATGTGTTTTCTTCTCGCTCACAGTCTCGGGGATTTGGCAATAGGAGCTGTTATAAAAATAAAAATAAAAAAAGAAAAGAAGGATCAAACTTCCTGTTTCTCTTCAAGATGTAACCTAAAAAATGAGGCCAGTCACCAGGAAAATAATCAGGTAGACTGGAAATTGAAAAGCTGCTTGTCTCTATAGCTCATAGGAGTATACGAATCATTCAAAGTGTCTCCCTTGATGCTGTTTTAGGAGAAGCAGGTATAATACTTTATGTTCTTATTAACACCATTGTATTCGGAAGAAAGCAAAGCACTTTGAAAAGAAGACAGCAGTTTTCTTTGCCTCATCACCAGAATTGCTTTTTAAATTCCTTTGGTCGTTGCACATTTAGAAAAGTACAACTGGTCCAGACAAACCGTGTTGTCTCTTGCTCTTCTTATAAAGTTCTGTACATGGTTACTTTGGAAGCCCCGCTTATTCATTTAAAGTGTCCTTAAAATCCCAGAGAACAATTTCAAAGGACTTGTCCATATTTGTCAGTTTCAATGTGATGCAATGTTGCTGTTAGGTATTTAGATGAAAAGTGAAGTCTGAATAAATTAAGAGTTTTAGAGTCTGTGTGCATTACTGGGCAGTCATTTAAGATACCTGTCTGTGGGTTTGGGGGAAACCAAGTGATTTAGTAAACCTCGACTGAATTCATTAATTTATTCATTTCTTATTATATAGCATAAAAACAGTCAGAAAGGGACAGAGCTTAGACACGTGTGTGTGTTAGAACTTTGAGCAGGGGAAAGGTGCTATATAAATCTAATGTAGTATTATTGTGTGTGTACACAAACGCTATATATATGTATGTATGTGTATATGTGTATATATATCTATATCTTCATGCATGGGTACACCCACAGAGTAGCATTTCATTATATGGTACAATTGTTTATGTGTGTGGGTGTTTGCACACTTTTCTTGGTAATCAGTACTATTACTAGGATATCATCCTCGGGTTGGTTGTGTAGGGAGGACAACTTAAAGCAAACTTTATTTTTAGTGGTTTTTGTGTTTATTTCTATTTCTGATTTGGTGGGAAGAGCATCCTTTTGGGTTGAAACTACCACATAGCTACACCCCATTTTATAAATATATCTATTTGTTACATCTATGTAATATATGTCTGTCTGTTCCTGCCAACTTCTTTCTATCTATCTATCTATCTATCTATCTATCTATCTATCTATCTATCTATCTATCTATCTATCTATCTATCTATCTATCTATCTATCTATCTATCTATCTATCTATCTATCTATCTATCTATCTAATCCTGCCTACTACGCTAAAATTAAATTCTGTCTGTCTATTTCTATAGATAGATCTAGGTAGTTAGATATAATGTATATAGATATCTATCTATCTATATATATGTATGTATGTATAGACACACACACACCCCGACCCCAGCTGTTCTGCCCATCTGAGACAGGTTGAAATCTTAAGTAATCATCACAGACCTCAGCATATTCTGTGTTAAGGTCTGCATTGCACCGTCTAATTGGGATTTTGTATTTTGTAAAGCCTGTAGCAGTAAAATGCATTGCACTTTTCATTCCAACAGATGGCACATAACAGACACTTTACGAGTCCCGTACCAAATGGCTTAAAAACAGAGACATAGCATCCAGACAGACTCTTGTCTTTTTATTAAGGTGGATTATGAGATAAAAGGCACTGGAGGATGCAGGGCACCACGACTGCAGGCTAGGTGGGCTTTGCAGCACTGTCAGAACATGACAGTTGGATGCTAGGGGCTTGGCTTCCAAAGTTGTGGGACGATTTGTCACTCATGTGACAGTATAAAAGTGGATGTCGCATTCACTGCAACATGAAAGATTGCAGATAAACACTCCGGGCAGAGTTCCTGTTATTGAGTCAAACTCTTTCATTTAAATGTTTGTCTGAATCTGAGTGCCTTCCATTTTTGTTCATGTGATTGTTTTATTTAACATTTTGGTAAAATTACTCGTGTTCAAGCATATAGCTGGATGATCTGATACGTGGATCTTGAGACACGAGTAACTCATGGACGTTTTTGTTTACCATTATCCACCTTTGGTCACCATAGATGCCTTTTATTTCAGAAATTTTGTTATCTCCATCCTGCATGAGAAGAGGGGATTAATTTTTTTCCTCGCCATTACTTCAAACTATATGGGTTAAGCAAGATATTGAAATAAATCATTATTTGGGTGAAGTATTCCTTTGATTCTTTTGAGGTGTTTCATCGGAGACTCTGGCGACAGTACTGTGTATGTGGCACCCTTTGATTTAAAGCTCTTGTTAGTCAAGTCAGAAGGTCTGAGGTGGACATTCAAGTGTGAATTAGACATGCAGTCCCTCCCGGCCTTGGTTTTAGAACACGGTGACTTCTCATGCTGTTCTTCTGTCGCCTGTTTATTTTTTATGCGGTGGCTTTTAGTGGGTGGCAGCGGTTTTTGAACTTTGATTGTGCGTGCAGCAGTGAAGCCCTGACAGGACGCAGAGCATTTCATTACTGTTAATGGAAGTAGCTGATACTCAATGGAGATGGAAACATTTTATTTCCTAAACAATTTGAGTTTTCCAGTGATTTCAACTCCTTGCCAAGACTGATCTTCCCCAGCTGTTTGTGAACACGGTTCTCTCTCTCTATTTTTTTTTCTTCCTCTTTTTAGTTTGCCGTTACTTATCTGTGAGACTGAGGTAGGGTGTGAATCTGATAGAAAGCAGCCTGCACTTGAGGGCCTTTAGTTCTGTGGATTCGTGGCTTTCTTACCAAGGACTGCATGGTGTACATCCATATCTACCACAAGGGCTGCTGCTATCCTTTAAATAGGAGGGATTAGGAGTAGGCCTTCCACCATTAGTGCATTTGTTTTCACCTTTTACCTTAGTTTCATTAAAGATGCTTTTTTAAAAACAGAATGTGTTGCTTCAATAATTTTTCACAAAACCTTAGCATTCGCTCAGAGCTCGGCAGCTACCAGCAGTTCTCATGTTGTGGGATTGTGGGCAGAAAGGACGAGGTGTTTGTGTCTGTTATTATAGTCTTGTTTTCGGATTCTGCGTCTGCTTTTTAAACTCCTTGTAAATTGGACAAGTTTAACCTGTGGAGTTATAATGCCCAGTGCTGTGAGAGCTTTAGCTTTTTAAGAAACTAGGGGGCTTCACCCCCTGCTCGCTTCGCTTGCCAACCCCTGTTTTTGAATCTTTCGAGTCCCAACGTGCTGAATCTTTTTAAATAAGGTCAGTGAGACGCGTGTTTAATGACTTTGTGTGTTGAAATTCTCTTGACTTAAACTTCAAAGCCTTACAATATTTATATACTTCTGACTTATCACATGTGTCCATATATTCGATCTCTATTCGCCTTTTCGTTATTTCTCTGAGTAATAATTTCTCTTTCTTTGCGCTAATGTGATCTTTACTTTCTACGTTTTGACACTCGTTTTTTTCTGCTATTGTATTCTGTATCTTGCTCTGCATGTGTTTCGTGCCTACGTTTTTTTTGAGTCTTTTGAATTCCACTTTTCATTTTCTCTAACCTGCTCTCCATGTGTTCGGCCCCCTTGTTTTTTAACCTCTTTATGACATTTGACTTTGTTTTCTGCTCTTTGTCTTTTATTTCTGACCTCACTTTGTCTTGCTTTTTTTTCAATGACACCTGGTCCGTGGTGATTATTTTCCCTTTTTTCGAGTAATAATTTCCGATTGTGTGCGCTACTGCGATCTTTACTTTCTTTTTTTTTATACTTTCTAATTTTCCTACTTTCATATTCTTCAACTTTTTCCGTGCGGCAAATTCTTTTGAGCCTTTTGAATTCCACTGCTTTCATAATTTCTAACCTGCTCTGCATGTGTATAGCGCTAACGTCCGGATTGGACCTGCTCTCTCTTTTTTCAATTCCACTTGTTCCGGGCTGATGATTACTTTCCTTATTTTCTGAATTTGCACCTCGATTACAGTAATCCCTCCTCGATCGCGGGGGTTGCATTCCAGAACCCCCCGCGATAGATGAAAATCCGCAAAGTAGAAACCCTATGTTTGTATGGTTATTTTTATATATTTTAAGCCCTCTCCCATACTGTTCACATTATTAGAGCCCACTAGACATGAAATAACACCCTTTAGTCAAAAGTTTATACTGTGCTCCATGACAAGACAGAGATGACAGTTCTTTCTCACAATTAAAAGAATGCAAACATATCTTCTCTTCAAAGGAGCGCCGTCAGGAGCAGAGAATGTCAGAGAAAGAGCGAGAGCGTGACAGAAAAGCAAACAATCAAAAAATCAATACGTGCTTTTGTGCTTTTAAGTATGCCGAAGCACCGCAATAAAGCGCCATTTTGTAGAGGAGCGTCCGTATCTTCTAGGCAAACAGCCCCTCCGTCAGGAAGAGAGAGTGACAGAGAGAGACCGAGAAAAGCAAACAATCAAGCACCGCGTGGGAAGCACATCGTTTATCATTGAGTTTTATTTAATACGTAATACATGCTCTGATTGGGTAGCTTCTAAGCCAACCGCCAATAGCGTCCCTTGTATGAAATCAACTGGGCAAACAAACTGAGGGAGCATGTACCATAAATTAAAAGACACATTGTCCGCAGAAATCCGAACCAGCTTAAAAATCCGTGATATATATTTAGATATGCTTACATTTAAAATCCGCGATGGAGTGAAGCCACGAAAGTCGAAGCGCGATATAGCGAGGGATCACTGTATTCTTTTTCTTTTTTGTCTCTCCAGCGCTTTTGAGTCTCTTTTCTCCGCGCTGCTTTCTTCCTCGCTTAGTCGTCTACGTTTCATTTATAACGTATTGTCCTTATACGCTTCATATGCGCTGACAGCCCTGGATCTGTGTGTGCTCAAAGCCAAAACACGACAGGGTGCTGCTGCCCGTGCTCTTATTTGGTTGTAAGTAGGGCGTGTCTTGCAAGAACCTCATGTTCTATGTCATCGTGAGACGGTCCGGGGTCAATCTCTTGGCACAAAGTCTCATGTTTAAGGTCCTCGCGAGACGCTCCATGGCCAATCTCTTTAGTCGCGCGGGTCTTTTAAGTGTCTCCCGTGATCTTTAACGTAAAGATCACGTCTCGTCGCCCTACTGTTTCTCTCCAGGATTTTTTTTTTTAATAATAGAGAGATTTGGCAAAAAATGTCTGCTTTTCTTTGCAATTGTCGATTTAACATTTCTTTGCTTAGCAGACGCTTTTGTCCAAAGTGACTTTCAAAAAGAGGCCAACATAATCACATCAGTCTGGGGGACTGTCTGGGAAGAAGTGGTACCAGGACAAGGTGACAAAATCGACCATCACAAGCAAAGAGCACAAAACAAAATGAGGGCCCGTTAACTTTTAATTAGTTATTAGAATTTATCGACGCCATTAGCAATTAGACAGAAGTTTGAACCGGAGAGTCTTTAAACACTTCCTCAACACATCATGGGGAGTCAGAGTTTCAAATGGAGGTGGGCAGCTTGTACAACCAGCTTGGAGCTACACATGAAAAAACAAAGGAGTCCGGATGGAGATTTGATGCCATGCTGAGGTGACTTCACCAGACAGCGTTCATCGACTGACCTGAGTGTCTCTGTATACATACAGTCAAATTAAAAAGTATGTGAACCCCTAGGAATTCTCTCTATTTATGTCTAATTCCCATATTAAACCTGGCCGTATCTTCATGTCAGTCCCAATAATGAACACACACAGTCTCCTAGAACTAAAGATACACAGATTTTCAGAGAATTGTTGACCGCATTGAATAAATCATTCAAACTGTGAAACTGAAGGTTGGTTTAAAGTAAGTGAACCCTAAGCTGGTGACTTTTTAAAAAGCTCATTGCAGTCCGAATTCTGCACACCTGGAGTCCATTTAATGAATCGAGTTCAGAGGTGTGGTGGCCCAGAATGACTTTGATTGATCAAAAACACTCTAAAGTTTGAGTTTTTGAAAAGAAGCACATCCAGATGGGAATCACGCCTCACACAAAAGAGCTGTCTGAAGAGCTACGATGGAGAAATGTTCATCTACGTAAGGCCGGAAAGGGTTACAAAGTCGCCTCAAAGATTTGAGATATTCATCAGTCTACTGTCAGGTAAGTTGTCTATAAATGGAGACAAGTTGGTATTGTGGCTACTCTGCTGACTTTGCGTTGTGCTCTTGGGGTCATCTTGGCAGGGCGCCCACTTCTAGGCAATGAGGTAAAGAAGAACCCTAGAGTGACAGCAAAGGACTTGAAGAAGTCATCAGAACTGGCTAACATCTCTGTTCACAAGTCAGCTATGCGCAAAACATTGCACAAGAAAGGAGTCCATGGCAGGACACCAAGAAGGAAGCCACTGCTATCAAAAAAGATTGTTCAGCTGACCGAGCACTTGGACACTTCACAAGGGTACTGGGCAAATGTCTTGTGGAGTGAAGAAACCAAAATTGAACTGTTTGGGAGGAGCAAGCAGAACTTCATTTGGCGTAAAAAGGGCACCGCATATCAACATCAAAACATCATCCCTACAGTAAAGTAGGGTGGAGGGAACATCAGGATTTGGGCCTGCTTTGCTGCATCAGGGCCTGGACAGCTTGACATCATTGAGGGGAAAATGAATTCACAAGTTTATCGACAAATTCTCCAGGGTAATGTGAGGGTGTCTGTCCATTAACTTAAGCTCAGAAGAGGCTGGGTGATGCAACAGGACAACGAGCCCAAAACATCGCAGCAAATGCACAGCACGATGGCCTCAGAAGAACAAACTCTGCCTTGTGGAGCGACCCAGTCAGAGCCCAGACCTCAATCCTATTGAATGACTTGGAGAGAGAGCCACACACAAAGGACAACCAAAGAATATGGAAGAGTGAAGGCAGCTCTGTAGGGAAGAATGGGCGAAAATTCCCCTCCGCACGATGTGCAGGTCTGATCTGCAGTTACAGGAAGTGCCTGCCAAAGGAGGGTCAACCAGTTATTAAATCCCAAAGTTCACTTACTTTTTCCACTACCACTATGAACGTTGAATGCGTTTGTAAAATAAAGACATGAAAGAGTAGAATTGTTTTGTGTGTCATTGGCTTAAGCTCATCGTGTCGATCAGGACCTGGGACTCCGATGAAGATCAGATCACTTTTTAGGACCAGTTCATGCAGTAAACCAGATCATTCCAAAGGGTTCACATGCTTTTTACTTTGACTGTAGGTGCCGTGGCCAGGTCGAGGGGCACCAACTGGGCAACCCTGTTTAATAACTAAGCTAAAAAAAAAACTCGGGGCAACAATGGGCCAAACTGAAAGGCTTGGGGCACAAAAGTAAAAAGTGCCACGTAAGCAGCACGTTGACCACTCACTGCCTCCAAAGTTCTGGGAACGCCAAACAATCGAATTCCGTTTTTTGTCCGCAGCTCATCCTGCTGGCACACAACAGCATCCCCACCAAGCGGCATCATCATTGTTATCTTCATCCTTGAAGACCCCCACAATGCTATAAACTCATGGCGTCACTTTGTAAATCTTCTCCAGACGAGAAGCCGCATTTTTTTTTTTATGTAAGCATTTCTGCAGAAAGATCATTTTAGAAAAGTTTCAACTGCTGTTTGTGTTTTGATTTGTTTTAATCGTCGCTAATTCGTATACAGCACACTGACCAGTTAGAAGATTTGTGTGGTTACTAATTAGACGTTTCCTCAACAATTCACATTTTCATTGTCAATTTCGAAGAACGTTTTTTAATGAGGTGTCTAATTAAGGTAGAGAATAGAGCTGAGTGTGTTTTGGCACAACACTCCTAAGGCGTAAAAATAAGGAATAACATTTGTATTCTTTTAGTAAACTGGAAGTTACCACAAAGAGCCTCATGTAGCTTTGCATAGCCACCATCCACCCATCTGTCTGTCCATTTTCTTAACCCACTTACTCAGGGCAGGTGTCCCAGTCAGGGCCGGATTAAGGTGGGTGCTATTGATGCTGCAGCATGAGGCCCATTCCTGAAATAGGCCCAGATGAAAACAGATGAGAATTTTCCAGAAGCTGAACAGTTTTTCCTTTGCTATATTAACCTCAAAATAATTCCTAGAATGAAATATGGAGTCTGACTTTCGGACGCCTAGACACAGCGTTACTTATTATATGGTAACTATTGTTCTTTGAGGTGTGACGTAACTATAACGTCGTTGTGTTTATTGTTAACCAAAGATTTCAAGTTAATGCTATCAGTTTTACGTTAAACAGTTTACTTAGTAATTTAGCTGCGTTTTTTGCAATATCTTGGGGATTCTTGCCACTTTATTATTGTTCAGTAAGTGCCACGTAGTAAATTTTTCACCTTGAAAGTTAGTTGTACAGTAAAAATCGATGGCTATTTAAATGATTATCTGTTAAGGTAAAACTAAAAGCCGGCCCGGGGGCCCGGCATGGATGTTTAGAATTTTTAAAATCTTCAACAGGATTCTGGTCTATTATGACGTTTAAATTCGTGGACAAATTTTTACCCTTAAGAGCCTAAACTGAGTCACTTTGACCCAATGTCTCTGGAAATTCATTTTTCTTACTCAGTTTCGTAAGAGAATTGTGAAATTTTGTGTATTTCATTGTTAGGTTTTCTGCATTAAGTGCACTTTTCAGACATTGTTACATTGTTACGATACTACGTCGTTATTATTATTCATGTTCAATAAAGGCTGGCTGGTTGTGTCGCAAGCAATTAAGGCTCCTTGGTCGGTCTGAGTGCGCATGTACGGCGAGTGTCGAATGCACCTGGACCAACGGCGAGAAAAAATAGGCCTTTTTTGCGCTGCAGCATCAGGCCCATGCAATTTCGTCTTAATCCGGCCCTGATCCCAGCAGTCACTGGGCACAAGGCAGGAACGATCCCTTGACAGGACGCCAGTCCATCATACATGTGATCATACACACATCAGCGTTCAGTTTAACAACGGTCATTCATGTCACATTACGTGACCTCTAGTATGTCAGATTTGCCGTTGCTGACCCCGGCGCCTCACCATGTCAATTTAAACAGTGTAAAGAAATAAATAGTGATGAGCGAGCGCCAAAGTGTTCGGGTGTTCGATCCGAACACATCGCGATGTTTGTGTGCTCTACCGAGCACCCGAGTATAATGTAAGTCAATGGGAGACAACCAGGCACCCCCTGCTCTGAAGAGCCTGGTCCATTGGAAAAGGTCAGAAGTGACAGAAACGGCACCCAAATGGACCGGGAACAGCATGGGGATGATGTCTGGATGCATCTTGGACTTGGACCAGTTTGTCCGAGTTGTACGCCACTTTTACAAATTGACAAAACCCCCCAACCCCCCCCCCCAAAAATCAATTTTACAGGAAAAATGACGCTCTAAAACATTATATGCCAGTGCCTGCAGGTGAGCTGACGCTCTAAAACCTGACATGGCTACTGGCATTACAGCGAGGGCAGTACTTACCTGCCCCTTGATTGGCTGTCTTCAACCCGTGAAACGTGCGGGGCGGAGACTTGAGCATGAGCACATGTGGTGCTTGTTCGAGTAGCGCCATGCTCCGAGCATATCGATGCTCGAGCCGAACATATGTTCGACCGAACATGCTCGCTCATCACTAGAAATAAACAGAGGAGGCACACAGATAAAGGCTTGGGGAAATCCCCGTATGCTGTCAGGCGGTCTGAGAAGTCTATCCAGACTGATACCAGATAATTCCAGAATGAATCAGACATTAGATACCACGAAGCAAGGTTTGATAGGACCTTTATGGTGAAATGGCCAGAAGTGATGTAGACAAATGAAATGAAGCTTGACGGAGATGACAACATAATCGGGGGCCGGAAATGAGGTCATCAGGAATGGACAGCAATTGAAATCATCGTGGTGGGACGGAAGGAGAAGCACTCATTGGTAGGAACACGGAAGTGGAACCGTCCATGAGAGTCAAAAAGGACGTCACCCTGGTGGACCTCTGAAAGGTGCGCTTTTTAAGCTGAATAAACGAGAGAGAGGCATTAGTACTTCTCGTTCTGTGGCACTTCGTTGAGCCCGCTGGCTGCCCCCTAATCGCGCATGTGTGTGACAACAGCTAATAATCAGTGGACACATTTATTTATTGTGTGCCGACCTTACAGCACCGTTGTGTCTGCCCCCCTTTGTGTCACAACCAATTAATGTACCACCTAATGGGGCAGCTGCTATACGAGGGGTACAGCGAGGACCACCGCAATCTGTCCTCCACCCCCTTTTTCCATTTTGCCACAAAACATCAGACAGTGGAGCTTCGCTTCTCTTCTGCTTCTGAGGTCCAAAGCACCCACATGTTCCTGCATTCTTTGCATTGTACTTCTGGATGAGCACTCATTGGTTGTCGACCACACAAACACACACACACACACACGGCTAAAGACAAAATCAAACCTGTCGTGGACAAATTCTGGTCATTCACTGGGGATGTCATGACTACAGCTGCTTCTGATTGGCTGGGATCTTGTAACTGAAGGGTACAACTGAAGATCGCAAGAAGAGCCGTCTATCGTGACGTGGCCTTAACCTGTACATCTTGGGACTCTGTGAGGAAACCTGGGTACCCAGAGGAGAGTCACGCGGACATTGGAAGATCATGCAAGGTCTGTGCAGGAATCACTTTAGTGCCACTCACATAGGCAGTAGTAAAATATAATTAAAAAAAAAAAAAAAATGTAAGCTACCAGTCTACAAGAAGACCAAAAGACTCAGATGAACACAGTAGGCGCTCTCCAACTGTAGGGACTTTTTGGGAACTCAAACTTTTGTAGAATTCTCATCATGGGAAATTGGGCCGTTAGCAGTTCCTGGTAGGTAGATCCCGGTACTTTTTTCAGCTCCTACTATTTAGCTCCTAGGGTATGCACTGTTCTTTCATCCAGGATCTATTGTGGGTGGGGCTCGGGTGAAGAACTGTGCTGATTGGTTAACCACAAGTGCTGATGCCATCTTAGTTTGGACTTTGGAGAGTTATCGGTGAAAATGGAGCGTCACACTTAACTGCTTCCCTGGTGTGCCGTGCCAGTTATGTCCCTGACTACACGTGATCTCTTCAAACAGTAAGGTGCAGGGGGCCCAATGTGGATTCTCGATTGTGCTGCATTGAGGTGCTTGGGGGGGTCACCTCATGTTCTCCCAATCACGGCACATTAAGGTGTAGGGGGATCCCCCCCGGATTCCTCTCTACACCGCATCACTCTTCTTTGCACATCCCATATTTTGCATAAAGCTTACTCCGTTGTGTGTGTGGTGGGGAACACAACATACAAAAGAGACCACGGACCCTAAGTGGCGTACATCGTACAGGAACTCATTGGTTCCTGAGAACAAGTTCCTAAAATGGGAAAACCGTTCACTGCTAGTAACCCAGTATGTCGTCAGCTTTCCCCCATAGTTGTGTCCTAGTCCCCCAGTCCTCAGCAGCCATGGCCATTGCAAAGTCTGAACAAAGCAGTTCACTTGGGAGTGGCGCCTTGACCAGTCAGCTCGACTCCCAGCACAACTCTCTAATCAAGACTCCAGTACGAGTGTTTGAGTTCGTATTTTTATTCTTGTTTGGGTCTCAAGCGAATGATGAATGAAGTTTAACGTATATGTGGCCAAGCTGAAATGAAATGAAAGTGGAGGGACAGTTGGATTTATAAGGAATTCTATTCTGTAGTTTCAAGTGGTCACTCGCAGGCTTTTGTGGATGAGATTCTGTGCAGCGAACTACCTAAAAATAACGAAGCTAAAATGTGTGCTGCTTTTATGGGTCTTACAAAGGCTCCTAGCATTTGTTTAAAAGTATGGAAGCTTCATAATGATAGAAGCACACTACAAATGAGACATATTTAGTTACTAATCACAGTTCTAGACTTTATATATAGTTTTATACAGTCGTTAGATGTTTTCTATTTATTCTTCTACTGTAAAATTATAGAAATTAAATACAGTAGTTATTAAAAAGCCTCTTTGTGTTACATGTGTGGAAGTGGTTCATTGTTTTTAAAGCCGATTTGGATTTTGTTGTATCTTTTGTTTTAATGACACAAATTAAGATTTATGAAAGAACAAGATGAATGTATATAGTTATCTGTTTATACAAAGCTACACGTCCCCAGTTGCCTTACTGACTGACTGACTGCCTGGCAAGACATTCTTGGCTCTTCACAAAAAAAAAAAAAAATACAAAAAACAATTTTTCTTTAGTGGGTCAGCCTCTGACGCCTACAAAATCTCAACCTCCCTGAGAAGTTTATATAATCGTGGAAAGATCACAATGGTGTTTTGCATTTAATAGTCGCGTCGTTAGTGCCGGTCTACAGCGACTGCAGAATAGCACCGATGCTATCAGGTTGTTCTGCAAGTTCATGGCATTGTGGGTCTAGTTAGACCATTATCTCAAGTTCATGTTTGTCATTGTGCCTCTCTTCAGAACAATTAATAATAAATGAATACCAACAAAATACACACAAAAAGTATACATTGCATGCAACCTATGTATATATTGTATTAAAATGTACATATATAGACACACATATACATACATATATATCTATCTATCTATCTATCTATCTATCTATCTATATATATATATATATATATATATATATATATATATATATATATACACTCACCTAAAGGATTATTAGGAACACCTGTTCAATTTCTCATTAATGCAATTATCTAATCAACCAATCACATGGCAGTTGCTTCAATCCATTTAGGGGTGTGGTCTGGTCAAGACAATCTCCTGAATTCCAAATTGAATGTCAGAATGGCAAAGAAAGGGGATTTGAGCAATTTTGAGCGTGGCATGGTTGTTGGTGCCAGTCGGGCCTGCCAAATTTCAGCCTTCTACCTACACGGGAAGTTGGAGAATTAGTGATGAGTCAGTCAGTCAGCGAGGGCTTTGCCTTTTATTAGTATAGATATATATATCTCTATTATAAAAGAAAATCTTGAGATGAGACTATTGCCAAGAGATTTTTTCAAGTCCTGCCCTCATATCAAGTATTTTCACTCCTGATCCTCTCACTTCTCATTGGTGTGAATGCTTTTGTCAGACGCTCTCTCAGCTCTTATAAATGTTTACGTTTTCCTCACTTTAAGTTCCCAATAAAAGATTTATTATGTCCAAATCTTATTGAAGAATTTCATCCCGAAGGGTTATCAACAGAAAAAATGAGTACACGCTAACCCTAGCACTAAGAAATGATGAAGTCAAATGAATTAACATGAAAATTGTTGATCGGTTTTGTGGTAAATTGGTTAAATGCATATCAGTAGACTCTGCTGAAACAGTTTGTGGTGATGATGCGGAAGATGAAAACATCAACTTACAATATCCCGTAGAATATGTATGGCCATTAACACCATCTGGTCTTCCACCGCACGAATTACTGTTGAAAGAAGGACGTATCGTAATGTTATTGTGTAATTTATGACTGAGTGATGGGCTGTGCAATAGGACAAGATTAGTTGTATTCAAAATTGGTCAAACAATTCTAACATGTAAAATTTTAACAGGCGACTAGAAGGGAATTGTAGTACATCATCTGGGATAACATGAGATACCAAAGGAGATGTTGATATGCCATTTGTATTAAAAACATTTACGGTTTCCTGTTAAAATAGTTTTTGCTATGACAATTAACAAAGCACAGGGACAAACATTTGAAAAAGTCGGTTTATTTATTAGTGAGAAAGAAACAAAATTCACTCATGGTCAGTTATACATTGCATTGTCACCATGAAAGTCCAAACACGAACTCAAAATTCAATGCGATCTTGGCGTAAATTTAATTCAAAAAATAGTTGTTACTGAAGTTTTACAGTAAAAGTGTAAGTTTAAAAGGTATTTGTATGTTCATTTCAAAGGCAAACAGAACAAAAACGTATAACACAATGAATACCTCTAACGCAACATGAAACAATTTTCTTTTAATTTATTACGTTTTACTATTTTTTACTGTGGTTAATTACTTGCTGTAATAGTTCTATTATGCATACGTAACTTCCCATGAAAATAACAATCTGTTTAAATTGTACACCTGCTTCCCCATATGCGAGCGGCAGATCTGCAAAGTGGCTAGCGCGAAGCATATTTAAAATGACAAAATTTTCAGCACCGCAACGTAATGTCATCCAAGACAGCTGCAGTGTCCAAAGTGCAAACCTAGCATACCCGCTGAACAGAAGTTCCCACAGGTATGACCTGATCAAAACAGATCTACACATGATTATATGACACATTGTACCATTGTGCCAGTTTTACAAAGCCTTTTTTGTGTAAAGAAATTAATTTCTTTCTGAAGTCTTGTGATGTTTCTCTTCTATGTGGTGCCATTATAGTCAGCATTGAAGAGGAGGGGATTTTGCTTGTTAAACACCACCGTGAATCATCTGTTATCTGGTGGTCACCTGTGTGGTGAATGTGAAAATGACATTGGGCTCATGGACACTGTCCTTGCCTTGGTTTAGTTTTTATTAATCAAATTGATTCCAGTATGTATAGAAATGTACTGAGAGGACTCTGTCATTATACACAGAAGTTAAATATGGTGCCCCGCAGGGCTCAGCACTGGGACCTTTACTGTTTTCATTTTACATTACTCCTCTGGGAACTATCATTAGAAAACATAGCATTAATTTGTACTCTTATGCAGATGACACCCAGTTATACGTTTGTTTTAGACCAAATGACGTTTCCCCAATGTTGCCCTTAATTAGATGTGTTAGTGAGTTAAAGGAGCAGATGGATGAGAAGGTCGTTGTCATTGAACACAGACGAAACAGAAAAGTTAATTATTGGAGGGAAGGATTTTGATTGCATCAATATTTTGTCTTTATTTAACTCCGTTGGAATCACCATCAGTTTCAGTGAATCAGTCTAGGCGTTCTCGTTGACGCCTGTCGTTTAAAGTGCACATTATAAAACTATCCATCTTAAAATGTTGGAAAATTAAGGTGTTCTTATAAATATACAGGATGTGGAGAACTTAATTCATGAATATTTCTACTGCAATGCGGTGTTCACTGTCTATATGACATTCGGTTAATTCAAAATGCCGCTGCAAGAATTTTTACAAGAACCAGAAAGTATAAACACATGACTCCAGTTCTCAAGTCCTTACACTGACTCCTGGTTAAGTTTAGGGCAGATCTCAAAATCCTTGGCGTTAAAGGATTGAGGAGCACATTGCATGTTGGTTTGTTCAGATTGCTTTGTCCTAGCAAGAGATATTACAGAATATCCGGGGCCTCTTTTCCTCTTCCTATAGATCAGCCATCGAGCTCTCTGGATGACTTGTGTTCTGTTATGTGTGTTGCATGTCCAATTTACCTACCAAGATTTCTTCCGTTTTTGTCCTATAATTTTTATTTTTTCTGGGAGTTTTTTCTTTTTTTTTTTAGGGTGTCAAGAACCTGTTAAAGGCCATCGAGGCACTCCTGGTGTGATTTTTGGCCCACACAAGAAGTAAATTGTTGTTGGTGTTGATGAGACTCTTCTGTTATTGAATTCCCATTACTTAGCTTTTTGTCAAGTGTTATTCTTTAGACCTTCATTGGGATGTTCTCATTTTTGCACCACCTCTTCTTCTTTTGGCTGCTCCCGTTAGGGGTTGCCACAGTGGATCATCTTCTTCCATATCTTTCTGTCCTTGTCATCTTGTTCTCTCACACCCATCACCTGCATGTCCTCACTCACCACATCCATAAACCTCCTCTTAGGCCTTCCGCTCCTCCGCTTATCTCACAGCTCTATCCTTAGCATCCTTCTCTCATTGTACCCAGCATCTCTCCTCTGCACATGTCCAAACCAACACAATCTCACCTCTCTGACTTTGTCTCCCAACCGTCCCACCTGAGCTGACCCTCTAATGTCCTCATTTCTTATCCTGTCCATCCTCGTCACACCCAATGCAAATCTTTAACATCTTTAACCCTGCCATCTCCAGCTCTGTCTCCTGTGCCACCGTCTCCAGCCCATATAACACAGCTGGTCTCACTACCGTCCTGTAGACCTTCCCTGTCACTCTTGCTGATACCTGTCTGTCACAAATCACTCCTGACACTCTTCTCCAGCCATTCCACCCTGCCTGCACTCCATTCTTCATTTTCTCTTCCACAATCCCCATTACTCTGTACTGTTGATCCCAAGTATTTAAACTCATCCACCATCACCAACTCTACTCCCTTCATCCTCACCATTCCACTGACCTCCCTCTCATTCACACACATGTATTTTGTCTTGTTCCTACTGACCCTCATTCCTCTCCTGTCATATCTTCACCTCTCCAGGGTCTCCTCAACCTGCTCCCTACTATTGCTCCAGATCACAATGTCATCAGCAAACATCACAGTCCACCATAGTCCTGCCTAATTTCATCTGTCAACCTGTCCATCACCACTGCAGATAAGAAAGGGCTCAGAGCCGATCCCTGATGTAATCCCACCTCCGTCACTCCTACTGCAGACCTCACCACGGTCACACTTCCCTTGTTCATATCCTGTACAACTCTTACGTACTTCTCTGCCACTCCCGACTTCCTCATACAATACCACAGCTCCTCTCGAGGCCCCCTGTCATATGCTTTCCCAAGGTCCACAAAGATGCAATGCAACTCCTTCTGGCCTTCTAATTTTTGCACCCTAGTCTTAAATCATTTTGTTTATCAAAAAAATAATTAATTTTTATTTTGTTGTACTGACAAATCTGATTTTGCAACCAATACACCAGATCTGCCAGACTGTTTGCTCGAATGAAAGAATTCCTTCTGAAGGGAGACGGTCTTTTGGGGTGTACTCATGTATGCCGAGTGCTGTATCCCTTATTCTAATCTCATATGCCCTATAAAATGCCATGTGGTGGTGCACACTGTTAATGGTGCTTCATAAAATAAAGATTGATTGATTGCTCAAACCCTGATTAACGGTTTTCGACTAGGAGGCCTTGTAAAAGCTTTCCTTTGGAATTTATAATGCCAAGTACGTGTTCTGCAAGGTGAAGTCGGCAAGTACCGAGCAGGGTAATGTTTAAAGAAGTGACATTGTCCCCCTCTGAAGGGACACTGCACACAGTCTACTTTCAGGCTACCTGGCTCAGGCCTGTTTCTCATCACACTGTATATTCAGAGCAGCCTGCACTGTGTCAAAGTTATTTTAAGCCAGAGACTTCTTTTTCCCTCACTCTCTCTCTGTAATTATAAAGGGCTTTCAAGTTAAAGAGAAACTCGGCCATCTTTAGTGAAGTCTCCCACAGGCTGTGAAAGGCCGTAGCCCTCTGATGAAGAACTTCAACTGCTTCACCTCAGGCGGTGGTGTGAGGAAGCACTTCTTGATCTGGCGAGGTACCACCGGCGTGCTCGGGTCAACCTGTACTTAATAACTGGTGCTCTCAATCGTAACCTTTTTTTTTTTTTTTTCTCTGCCCGCTCTTCAGACTACCTTTTGTAGTTACGGTTCCAAGAAAATGTGAAAAGTAGCAGACGTCGTCCAGATTATTTTTTAAGCAGGAAGCCCAACATGAAAGCATGTCCTGATTCTTATTTTCACTCACCTGCTTGCCAAGTATGGCAGGTTGAGCTCATTTAGGAAAGCCGTGTGATTTACTGTAAAATGGCGCGGCGAGCATTCGGCCCGATCAGGTTTATTTATTCATTTTTTTTAACATCCTTGTGTTGTAAATTATTCATCGCTCAAATCCGACACTTTGATGTTCAGTGCATTTTTACCATTTACATCTTCAAGTCTGACCTCCGCGGAGTTCATTTTGGTGTAACTATAAAAGTCGAACTTTATTGTAGTGCTTGAATAAATTAGAGACTTACTTTAAACACAATATTTCACAAATCAAGTAACCAGTGGCTTCCTGTGCTGCTGCTGTGGCCTGAACGTCTACCCCCCCCCTTCATATTACAGTTTTGAGAAACAAAGAAGCTTCTGTGTAAAATCACAAGAGATTATGGAGGGGTTTTATTTAATTTATTTATTTATTTTTTTATGTTTTCTCTGTTCACAAGAACATTATACATGACAGAGGCTAAATGCTTAAGTGAGAGATTGATGCATTTTCAATATGCGGCCTGCTTTCTGCATTAAAACCACGAGGCCGACTTTAGTGCTTGGGTTGCCTTGACAACATGTTCTGTGAATTTGGTGTTCAATACAGAAACCTCAACCCGACCACGTTGAAGGTTTTTAGGCACATTGGGAAATGAAAGTAAATAAATTAATAAATAAAACTCACTTTTTTTTTTTTGATCTTGCCGTGTGCCTTTTACAAGTTCGGTTTGCCTTTTTTTTTGTACTAATCCCTGCTCACTTTTTCAATCAAATTCATCAGCACATTTAGCAGTTTCAACGTGGGCCTGTAGAGAAAACTGTGGACAACTTTTAAACCTTCTGGTCATGAGGAGAGTAGTGACACTCAATGTGTGTTCACACTGTAACCACCAGGGGGTGCCACTGAGCACCAGACCACAGACACGGCCGTGCCCAACACGATTACTGTCCTATTTCAGCCGGCATGTCCTCCCCTGACTGGGGTTCAGAGTCGTGTTTTTGGTCTGTTGTGTCTAATTTTGTATCATTTATGATTTCTTTGACATATCTTATATATAAATGTCTACGCGTGGAAGTATGTGTGTGTGTCTGTCTATCCGGCCTGGAAGTGGGAGGCAGTGTCGGGGTAAGGGCTCTGCCTCTGAGGAGACAGAAACTCACTCAGCCGCTAATACACAAGCGATGCCAGCACATTGGCAAAACGAAACCTCTGAAGAAAGATAGTCACTTAGCCGCTAACTTCAGCAAAACAATATCCCTTTTACTTTTCCTCCTGCCACTAATACACAAGGCGAGGCGAGCATGTTGGCAAAATGAAACCTCTGAAGAGGGAGTCACTCACTTATCCACTATTACAGTCGCTTAGCTGCAAATACACAAGTGATGCAAGCACATTGGGAAAACGAAACCTCAGAAGAAAGACAAAGTCGGTTAGCCGCTAATACACAAGCGAGGCGAGTACGTCGGCAAAACGAAACATCAGAAGAAAGACAAAGTCGGTTAGCCGCTATTATAAAGTATGGCGAGCACATAGGCAAAATGACACCTCTGTAGAAAGAGTCACTCGCTTAGCCGCTATTACAGAAGCGTGAAAAGCACGTTGGCAAAAGGAAACCTCCTGACAAAACACAAAGTCGCTTAGCCGCTAATACACAAGCGATGCGAGCACATCGGCAAAACGAAACCTCAGAAGAGGGAGTCACTCGCTTATCCACTATTACAGTCGCTTAGCTGCAAATACACAAGTGATGCAAGCACATTGGCAAAACGAAACCTCAGAAGAAAGGCAAAGTCGCTTAGCCGCTAATACACAAGCGAGACGAGCACATCGGCAAAACGAAAACTCTGAAGAGAGAGTCACTCGCTTATCCACTATTACAGAAGCGTGGAAAGCACGTTGGCAAAACGAAACCACCTGACAAAACACAAAGTCGCTTAGCCGCTAATACACAAGCGATGCGAACACATTGGCAAAACGAAACCTCAGAAGAGAGAGTCACTCGCTTAGCCGCTATTACAAAGCATGGTGAGCACGTCAGCAAAATGACACCTCTGAAGAAAGACAAAGTCGGTTAGCCGCTAATACACAAGCAAGATGAGTACGTCGGCAAAACGAAACCTCCGAAGAGAGAGATGCCCAGAGGAGTTCCATTCAATGACCTGACATTGCTACATTCTGCCAATTTCAAAAGTTTCTAGGACCCCGGGCCTTTTACAGCACGAGCTCACACAGCTAGTGATGTGTTTTGTTTCTCTGTGTGTTACTTCGTGAGTGGTATTGACCTAGGTTGTGGCCCATGTTGCTTTGTGGTTGGTTCCCCAAGGGGCTGTTCTGCAATGGCCAAGTCAAAGCCCAGATCTGAATCCCACCAAGGTGTAGTGAGGGGTGATTTGTACGTGCTGGACACCCCTCAAACATCAGACAGCTGCGGGGAAGACTCCCAGTCGGTGTCAGAGACTGCTAGACAGTTCTGGAAGTTGGCAACTTCATGGGCCAATACCAGCTTTTAAAGCCAACGGGGGTGGGCCTTACTTTTTCCACAAATGGAAATGGTGTATTTGTTCATTTTTTGCTTAGTATATTATTTGCAAAGTCAATATTTCGTTGCTCTTTGTAGTTGCGTCATCTTTATCTAAAGATACTGTCTGAATGGCTAACAAATCTTGATACGTCACATCATATGTCAGCTCTTTGAGGGCTGTATAATTTTCCAAAAAACTCAGATTTCTGAAATGCACACAAAGCAATGGTTTCACACACAAACCAACACAAAACACCTGTTGTTGCGGGTATGGCTGCCGTCGGTGCCTATTCATCATTTCTGGCAGGAGCAGCTGCTGTGCTGGGTTGGCATGATGGCCAGCAGGATTACACAGCAGGCCGGCTGCCTGTCCGTCTTTGTGTGGCAGTGGCAGTGCAATGCAATGTGGTTTGCACCTCTTGTCATTGGAAGTGGTGGTCCCCCCAGGCGAATGTTACCGTAGGCGCATCAGCTACTCAAACGTTTCCGGCGCCACATCAGCTGGGGGACTAGTCAATTGTTGCTGGTACCTAGCTTTCATTTTCGATCTCCATCCCCAGATCACTTGCATCAAAATCAGAATCCGACAAGTCGCAGTCCGATTTAGTGATAATGTGCAGAACGTCGTCCACGGAGTATTTGGCTTTGCGCATTCGCTTTGCCATTTCCACATGCTGGGAATCGGGGACAAATCAACGAAGCTAACTTTCTTCCAAACTAAGACGTAACAGCGAGTTTTGTCACCATTTACAGCTGATTACTGTACTCTACACCTGAATTTTGACAAAAGTCTACATCCGCCCTGAAAGAGTTAAACGAGACTGCAACATTTCAATGGGTGTACTTACTTATTCACGTAACTGTCAGCGTTGATCGAGGGAAAGACAGAACTGCCAGACCACCCTATTGAATTGTATAGTAAAAAAACTGAAAATAACAAGTGCTTGATAGCACGATATATTAACAAAATAATTTTTTAGCCATTGGCTTCATATCGATGGGCTCTGGAGAGCAATCCAGTCTCCTAGGGTAGGAGCTCCATAGTGCGGCTAACTGATCTTCTGAATGAGACCCTTCCTCGCTTTTACAGCTCCTGGACCCAACTGTCCTCAATGGGTGTCTTCTCTGAGCTGATAGAAGAGAAAGAGAGTCAGCAGTGATGCCCCCTGGTGTCCTGGGGTGGTAGTGATTACCTCAGCCGAGCCCGGCAGGTGACCCTCAGACGCGCCGGTGTGACGTTCTTTTTATTGAAGTGTATTGAATGGAATCCTACAAATTGTAAAGATTGGCTGAGCTTTGATATGTCAAACCATGCCATGGGGTGTATTTACTTTTTCGCGTGACCGTACTAAGACAATTGGCTTGGTTTCTTGTCTTGGGTAGCACAAACTTAATGAACAGTGCAGACAAAGCGCAGAATGTGTCCTCTCATTACGTTGCGTTTCCACCTTTTGCTAAGAATTGTGCCCTGACTTCTCAAATTTAAGCTCAAGTGATATTCACGAAGCATTGCAGCGCAACTCAATTCTTTGTCGTCTTTTTCTTTGCAGTTCAGTACCAGATGGAAATGATGAGAAGCCTGCGCCACGTGAATATTGACCATCTCCATGTTGGCTGGTATCAGTCCACCTACTACGGATCATTTGTCAGCCGTGCCCTTCTGGACTCTCAGTTCAGCTACCAACATGCAATTGAGGAATCTGTGGTTCTCATTTACGGTAAGCCAGGGTTTTCTTTCTCTTTTCATTAAAAGTATTTGCGTTACACCATTTCCAGCCCGCTCTTCCCGTCTCTTTTCTGTATTTTCGACACTCCTACCTCGAAGGGTAATCTTGGCAGGCTCTTCCAAGTAAATACCAACCCAGTGTCTGCTGTAGCCTCAGCAGCGGCTCAGTCTAGACAGGGTTTCCTTCTTTATGTTTATTTTTCTTGCTATCAGAGCCCTGATGTGTACATTTTGGAATGCCTGAGTAGCTGCTTCATTTTTATTCCTCCTTCCACCAGCCCTCCTCCCCAGCAGCCTTAAACTGATGGCTTGTGGAATGGAATAAGACCAGATGTCTAGCAAAATGCGGAAAAAAAATAAAATAAAAAATGAACCCGAGAGTCTGGCTCAGTACGTGACCCAACAGATATGATACGTTTGGCCACTTCCTGCCCCCAAATCACCGCTCCTTTCATATCTCTCTCCTCTTTGGATAAGGGGGCGGGAGGGGGGGCAGAAAGAGTGCTTTTAAAATAAGCACAAAGAGACTCCGTTATCCACATTTATTTTCCTTCATGGAGAACGTTTCTGTGTTTCTTATAAGGCAGATGTTCTGTATTCAGGACTTTAACCGAAAGTATCGGGTCAAGTCAAATCAGGGAGTATGCACTGGTTCAGCACGTTGCCACACCCACCACACGATGAAACATCTCAGGATCCTGGTTGGCAACCCCCCTGGCAGACACACAGTTCAGTCCTACCCACCGAAAATGACCCTCTATCTGCAGCAGCCTGGTGTTACGTGGGCGACCCCTTGGCCTGGTCCAGCCACTGGCGTCCCCAACAATGAGGATCTTACGATCTGGATCACCCATAGGTAATCGCACCACATGGCCATAGTGCTGTAACTAACGCTCCCTTCACAATGCAGGTCATGTGCCTCATTCGGGACTCCATGAGCAACACAAAGTCAAACCAACGGTAGGTAGCCAAGGATTTTCCGGTGAGACACAGAACCAAAGGAATCCAATCTTCATCTCAGGTCACTGGATAGCGTCCAATTCTCGCAACCATATAGCAAGACAGGAAGCACCAGGACTCTATTAAGACTTGGACCTTCATCCTTTTGCAGAGATATCGGGAGCGCCATACACCCCTTTATGACCTCATGACCCCCCATGCTCTCCCAACCCGTTTACTGACTTCATAGGGAGAGTCACCAGAGACGTGAATGTCATTGCCAAGGTAAGTAAACCTCTCGATGACGAGGTCAAAACTCTCTCGGTACACGTGGTATATTATTTACAGTATTTTACAACAACAACAACAACATTTATTTATCTAGCACATATTCATACAAAAAAAATGTAGCTCAAAGTGCTTTACAAAATGGAGAATAGAAAAATAGAAGACACAGTAAAAAATAAAAATAAGTCGACATTAATTAACATAGAATAAGTAAGGTCCGATGGCCAGGGTGGACAGAAAAAACAACTCCAGACGGCTGGAGAAAAAATAAATAAAATCTGTAGGGATTCCAGACCATGAGACCGCCCAATCCCCTCTGGGCAATCTACCTAACATAAGTGAAACAGTCCTCTTTGTATTTAGGGTTCTCATGGAAGGACTTGATGATGATGGTCACGTAGACTTTAATGTAAAACATACTCGTCACATTTCCATCATCAATACTTGACAAAATAAAATTTAGCATTCTGCATCTGAAAGCACATGTGAGCAACGTAGCCTCGACACGGCCTCTTAAAATGCCTGGGAAGGTCTGCATCACTGCCTGCTAATGAAGGCTCTGATTATCGTTTCTACTACTCTATGGTGCTGGGAATGTGTTTCTGGTACAGATGTGCCCAACACTGGAGCACCCCGAGGAACGGGCCTGTCGGCTTTTCTCTTCGCTCTAACAATAAATAGAACAACAGGTCCAGGTCACTTGCAGACATTCTCAGGTGATTCCGCACTGATGGGGTCTACTGATAAGGAAGGGGAATGACACAGAGGAGACGAGTCACGGGGAGAACTTTGAGAACTGTATGCAACTCAACATCAGCAGAACCAAAGAACTGGTGGTTGACTTTTACCACATCAGAGAGTGCATAATGAGGTGGTCGACTCCTATAAGTACTTGGAGGTCCACGTCAATGTTAGTTAGTTAGTTTGGTCTCGGAACACAGAGGAACTATTTAAGAAGGGCCAGAGCAGGCTCCTGTAATGTGGGGAAGTGACATCCTTCACATCTTCTACAACTCTATGAAGTCCAATGTTGTGTGCTGGGCTGGTAACATCACTTCAAGAGAGGCCCGCTAAATCAACAGGCTCAGTCATGGGAAGCACTCTGGACCCCCCTGGAGGTCATAGTGAAGTAGAGAAAGAAAACCAAAGTGAGTACCATTGTGAACAATGCTGCACTGCCAAGTCAGAACATTTTGTTTGTTTTAATTTTCTTAGTCTAAAGTCATTGTTTGATGGAGAAGTATAGAGAAGGCCAGAAGGAGTTGCATTGCGTCTTTGTGGATCTGGAGAAAGCATATGATAGGGGTCCTCGAGAAGAGCTGTGGTATTGTATGAGGAAGTCGGGAGTGGCAGAGAAGTACGTAAGAGTTGTACAGGATATGAACGAGGGAAGTGTGACAGTGGTGAGGTCTGCGGTAGGAGCAATGAAGGTGGGATTACATCAGGGATTGGCTCTGAGCCTTCTTATTTGTAATGATGATGGACAGGCTGACAGACGAGATTAGACAGGAGTCCCCATGGACTGTGATGTTTGCTGATGACATTGTGATCTGTAGCGATAGTAGGGAGCAGGTTGAGGAGACCCTGGAGAGGCGGAGATATGAGAGGAGAGGAATGAGGGTCAGTAGGACCACCATGACAGAATACATGTGTGTAAATGAGAGGGAGGTCAGTGGAGTGGTGAGGATGAGGGGAGTAGAGTTGGTGAAGGTGGAGGAGTTTAAATACTTGGGATCAACAGTACAGAGTAATGGAGATTGTGGAAGAGAAGTAAAAAAGAGTGCAGGCAGGGTGGAGAAGAGTGTCAGGAGTGATTTGTGACAGACGGGTATCAGCAAGAGTGACAGGGAAGGTCTGCAGGACGGTAGTGAGACCAGCTATGGTATATGAGCTGGAGACGGTGGCACAGGAGACAGAGCTGGAGGTGGCAGAGTTAAAGATGTTAATGATTTGCATTGGGTGTGACGAGGATGGACAGGATTAGAAATGAGGACATTAGAGGGTCAGCTCAGGTGGGACGGTTGGGAGACAAAGTCAGAGAGGTGAGATTGTGTTGGTTTGGACATGTGCAGAGGAGAGATGCTGAGTATAATGAGAGAAGGGTGCTAAGGATAGAGCTGTGAGATAAGAGGAGGAGAGGAAGGCCTAAGAGGAGGTTTATGGATGTGGTGAGAGAGGACATTCAGGTGATGGGAGTAACAGAACAAGATGACGAGGACAGAAAGAGATGGAAGAAGATGATCCGCTGTGGCGACCCCTAATGGAAGCAGCCGAAAGAAGAAGTCCATAGTCATTGTGGGGTGTGTGTGTGTGTGTATATATTTACTTATTTATTTGTTTATGTAATTATCTATTTATAGAGCTTCTGTTAAAAAACAGATATCCCCCTGGGGACAAATAAAGATCTGTCTGTCTGTCTATCTTGACAAGAAGGTTGGAATTACCCTCCCCATATGTTTTGGGACAAAGACATTTTTTTTCCCCTTGAACTTCCCCCTCTGTCCCACAGTTTGAAATTTCAAATCAAACAATTCAGATGTCATTAAAGTGCACATTGCAGATTTTCATTTAAGGGTCCTTGCACACATTTCCGTTGCACCACTTTTTTTTTCACTTCATTTAGACCCGTTTGTATGTCTGTCCGCCTTCTCTCATCGCTCTAAGTATCAGAGTTTACTTGTGGTGCCGATTTTATTAGCGCAAATCCGAGAGAGACTCATCGGGCTGCAGGGCCCTCCTCACTTACACGTCTGCCTCGGGGCGTAACCTTAACTCTGCTTAGCTAGCGAACGAGAGAACTACTTCACGGATTTAGATCTTTTTTTTTTTAATCTATAATTTACTTGAACATTCCAGTTGATTTTGCGACTTCTCTCACCGCGCTAAGAATCAGAGGTCACTTGCAGGAGTGATACATTCACGCTAATCCAAAGCCACGGAGGATGACTAGTCTGAAATAAAAGATGAAATCACTGCACATTTTGGTGTAACCAACGTACCAAGGAAACACTTCATGATTTTGCTTTGCACAAGAAGAAGAAAAGTGGGATCCTGTGCGTCTTCAGCAGCTCAGCGTCTGCCGGGTGTAAATTCACTTTCTGGGGGGTTCATGCCAGTGTTTTAATTTCATAAGTTAGCATGGCAACTTTCTTATGTCTTTGTATAGAAGCGAACAATTGCTGCTGTGGCATTTTTAACAGTTTATGTTTAAGAGACTTCATTTAAGCTCCTTTTGGGAGAGGGATTAACGTTTTTTTGGCTCAGTCTGTGGCTTGGGTAGAAATTTCAGCCTCGTGGAAGTTTAGTATTCTAACACACAGTGCAAGCAGAGCCTGGAGATTTAGAATTGATCACTTTAGTATAACCAAGACCAGAGATGTACTTTTTATAACCTTTTATCATGACTAATCATTAAATCAATTTTGTTTAAATTAAAAGGCACCTGGAAGAAAATTACTTCAATTAATTTGGTCCCTGAAAGGGAATAACAGTTTATGTTCATAGTGGTAAATAATCAGAAAAAGTTTTAAAAAATTAAGGCACCAGCCTGGTTTTCTTATTACAAATCGTAAATATTCTGGACAAACATCTGCTTTAAAATGCTCAAATAATCATTTTTGAACTTGTGTTTTTTGTAAACATCTAATTCATAGGAAAAAGCTTTTGTTGAGAAGCGAATGAGGATTTTTTTGTAAAATAAAGTTCCATTTCCTCCACATAATCTATGCATCAATGCACAAAGTTAAAGTAAAGCCAACTCTCTGTGGCTCTGCGTACGCCAGAGTAGCGTCGATCAGTGAAATGCGACATAGCATTTTGTTGCAGTGGGTTCGTCTGTGACTTTGCTTGTTGTATTTTTCCCCTCAAAATCTGCCAGACAGACATTTTTCCCTCATGCCCATGATGCTTTGCAAGGCCAGTGTGACATCACAAAGCTATTGCAGCCAACATTGGATGAGGAGGTCACTATTCGATTCGTGTCACCAAAACACAAAACTTTCCCGTGTGCGTACCCCACCTCACACTTTACAGCGCTGCTTGATCTGCTTTGCGTGTGTCGGAATGATTTACGGCGCTTATGGCGTCACCATCCAATCAGTGCTCTACCTGAATTTGCACCTTGCATGCATTGAAAACAAAAATGAAACTTGCATTTGAATGGTACATTAGATGTCCATAATGAGAATACCATATTTACGTGTGTACCACGTGTACATTCTTTCCCGAAAATTAGCATTAGAAAATCAGGTGCGGGTCATACACAAGGAAATTTAATTCTCTAATTTTTACTTCTGCTGCTTGGGCTCGCTTGCTCGCGCTCTGTCTCTCTCGCTCTTGTTTTTGAATCAGTTTGGCGTCGTCATTCAGCATGGATAGTACCAAGCGTTTACGCTCCATCACGGTGGGAGAGAAACTAAAAGTGATCTTGGAAGCAGAGAAGATAGGAAATTGGGCAGCAGGTCGCAAGTACGGTATTTCAGAGTCATGTGTTCGAGATTGGCGATGGAAGAAAAAAAAAAAACTTTCGTCATGCAACAAAAACAAAACGGTATTTCGCAGAAAACGTGCCCTAAACGCTTCCTATACAATCACATTGTGCGTCATACACAGGGCAAAACGATTTTTGCGATTTTGTTTGTAAAAATTAGGGAGCGTGTCTTACACAAGGGTGCGTGGTACGTGAGTAAAAACGGTATTATGAAAATGCTTCATTATTCTGCATTGATTTCTTGTACATTATGTTGTCACCGCTGGTGTAGCACCCGGCCGTGTAGTGACAGCCCTTCAAGTATATAACACTGATCCCTTGCATCACAGGCTCTATGGGTGTGTGTTAGTCGTAGTGCTTGGAGCTTAGGAGACGCAGAGAGAGATAAAGGAGCCGGAGTATTGGTGTGATGGTGCAGTGGTTAGAATGGCTGCCTGTCGACTCAGGTCACATTTCTGGCCACTGTAATCATTATGGCATAATAGGCAAACCCTTCTCTAGACCTTAAGGACTTGCAATCAACTCAAACACTAGTTCAGTTTCACCTCTCGGCAAACATTTCCTTGATTTCGGTGAAATCAAAAAAAATTCCCCGAAAATTTCTACATTTTGGAAGAACATGAGGCGAAGCAAGTTCAGGAGGGTTCACACGTCGCTACTGAAGAGGTGCCATCATGTTAAGTGGAGAATTAACCAATGACTGTGCTCTTGACCGATGATGAGTAGGGTGGAGACGGGTCTTCCATCCCTTCCCAGACTTACAAGCATGTAAAATGTTCTTTCTGAAGGCCCCAGAGAGATCTTTCAATCTTAGCATGGTGATAATACACACTTTAGACCAAACAAACAGTAAGAGTGTTCAGACAAGATCCTCTAACGACATTCTGATCATTTTAGCTGATTCTTATTCGAGGCAGTGGTAAATGTCGGGATGGGTCCACTTTTTCACGTAGGCGGAGTGGTGGCTCTGAGGCTAGGGATCTGCACTGGCAATTGGAAGATTGCCGGTTTGAATTCTGTAAATGCCAAAAGGGACTCTGCTCTGTTGGGCTCTTGAGCAAGGTCCTTAACCTGCAATGGCTGAGCGCTTTGAGTAGTGAGAAAAGTGTTATATAAATGCAAAGAATTATTATTATTATTACGTATAAAACTTCGTTAAAATTATACAATGGATTATGCCACCTTTACTCCTTAGGACAAATAAAAGTTCTGTCCATCCATCCAGTCTGTCTCAGTCCTCGAGTTCTTTGTGGCGTCCTCTGTCACACCTTCAGTCTGTCCTTCAGGCTCCAGGATGTGGCGCTGCTGTGGAGAACACCCTGCATGGCTCCTGTTCCAAAGAAGGCAGATGCCTCTTCACCTAATGACTATAGACCAGTGGCACTTGCTTCTCTCATCATGAAGACCTTTGAGTTGGCTGGTCCTGAGAAATTTTTGCCCTCTCGTGGTAGACCACCTGGACCCACTGCAGTTTGTCTCTTAGTCAAAGATTGGAGTGGAAGATGCAATGATCGGTCTGCTCCACAAGCATTTCTGTCACCTGCACAAAGCTGGCTGCACGGTGAGGATTGTATCTTTTGGTTTCTCTGGTGGCTTCAATACAATTCAGCCATCTCCGTTAAGGGGTTATCTCAGAAATATGCAGGTGGATGAGCCGAGCCTGTGGTATCCTTGATGATGGACTACTGGTCGGGCAGACTTGAGGACTGTGTGAGTAACACTGGAGCACCACAAAGAATAGGCCTGTCACCTGTTCTTTTCACTTTTAATAGAGCAACACGTCGTTTCACCTGCAGAACCCCCCGGCCCTTCTGGTCTAGGAGCTATAAGGCACTCCTGCAAGATGGCGTCTCATTCAGGTGGTGTGCCACCCGCGTTACAGAGCTCCGAACCCTGAAGCCCGACCGCTTTTCAGAGCCTTTACAACTTCAGCCAAGGGCTAATTTTTGCTTATGTCACTTTATTGTGCCATCGAGCGCCTGTTATTTCCAGTTTCTTCATTATCTGTGTAAACAGGGTGGCCCAGTTGGCACCTCAGCATTTCCTCTTGACTCGTCGTCATAGACTGATGACACTGTGCATTTTGATTCTGATGAGTGCTCCATTTATCTAAATAACGCTTTACATGAAATTCATGTTTATATACAGTAGTCACTTTTGGCAACAAGAAGCATTAAAGACTGTAAACTTGTGTATATTAATAAAATGTGGTGTTTACTTCTCTGTAATATGTTTTTTAAGTTTTAATTAAAAAATAATAGTAATTTATATTTTCTTTGGCACAGATCCCATTAAGACTGCTCAAGGCTCTTTGTCGCTGAAGGCTTACAGACTTACACCAAAGTTAATGGAAATCTGCAAAGAAAAGGATTTTACTCCCGAAGGGTAAGCATCGGTGAAAGCAAATCAAAGCAGTTAACACTTAAAAATGAATCTCCATTGTTAGCATGTGTGTAATTTATTTTGCTTAAGGCCTGTCAGATGCCATCATTTTTCCAAACGTGTGTGTGTGTGTGTGAGTTCATTTACTTGCTGATTCAAATCGGACCCTGTGTAGGTGTGTGCATGAGTGGGCGTGGAATGGGGGTCCCCTGACTAGAAATACACTGGGTTATGCAGGTTTGATAATGTTACCACAGTGCCGTGAAAAAGTATTTGCCCCCTTGCTGATGTTTGTCACACTTAAATGTTTCAGATCATCAAACAAATTTAAATATTAGACAAAGATAACCCAAGTAAAAGCAAGTGATAATTTTATTTATTAAGGATAAAAACAAGCTGTCTAAACCTACATGGCCCTATGTGAAAAAGGAATTGCCCCCTAAACATAACAACTGGTTGTGCCACCCTTAGCAGCAACAACTCCATTCAAGCGTTTGTGAGAACTGCCAATGAGTCTTTCACATCACTGTGGAGGAATTTCGGCCCACTCTTCTTTGCAGAATTGTTTCAATTCAGCCCCATTAGGGGGTTTCCAGGCATGAACCTCTTTTATAAGGTCATGCCACAGCATCTCAATTGGATTCAAGTCCGGATTTTGACTCGGCCAATCCAAAACCTTCATTTTGTTTTGTTTTTTAAGCCATTCAGAGGTGGACTTGCTGGTGTGTTTTGGATTGGTGTCCTGCTGCAGGACCCAAGCGAGCTTCAGCTTGAGGTCACGGACTGATGGCTGGACATTCTCTGTCAGGATTTTTTGGTAGAGCAGAATTTGTGGTTCCATAAATCACAGCAAGTCATCCAGGTCCTGAAGCAGACCCAGATTATGACACTACAACCACCATGTTTGACTGTTGGTGTGCCGTACTTTTTCGGAAATGCTGTGTGACTTTTACGCCAGATGTACCGGGACGCACACCTTCCAAAAAGTTCAACTTTTGATTCTTCAGTCCACAGAATATTTTCCCAAAAGTCTTGGGAATCATCAAGATGTTTTTTGGCAATAGTGAGACAGGCCTTTTATGTTCTTTTTAGTCAGCTGTGGTTTTCACCTTAGAACTCTGCCATGCATGCCGTTTTTGCCCAGTCTCTTTCTTATAGTTGAGTCATGAACACTGACCTTAACTGAGGCAAGTGAGGCCTGCAGTTCTTTAGAGGGTGTTCTGGGGTCTTTTGTGACCTCTTGGATGAGTTGCCGCTGCACTCTTGGGGTCATTTTTGTAGGCCGGCTGCTCCTGGGAAGGTTCACTGCTGCTCCATTTTTTCTCCATTTGTAGATAATGGCTCTCACCGTGATTCGCTGGAGTCCCAAAGCTTTAGAAATGGCTTTGTAACCTTTTCCAGACTGATAGATGTCAATTACTTCATTTCTCATCTTTTCCTGAATTTCTTTAGATTGTGGCATGATGTCTTCCTTTTCGGGATCTTTTGGCCTACTTCACTGTGTCTGCCCGGTTCTGTTTAATTAATCTCTTGATTCAACAGGTCTGGCAGTGGCTAGTGACACTGAACTCCGCCTTCCAAAAAATACGATTAACTACAATTACAAGGGGGCAATTACTTTTTCACATAGGGACATGTAGGTTTGGATATTTTTTTTTTCTTTTCCTTAATAAATAAAATGGTCACTTAAAAACTGCATTTTGGGTTATCTTTGTCTAATATTTTAAATTGTTTGATGATCTAAAACATTCAAGTGTGACAGACATGCAAAAGAATAAGAAATCAGGAAGGAGTAAATACTTTTTCACAGCACTGTATACTATTGGCCCTTTCTTCTGAGCTGATCTAGTCAGACTATATAATGCTAGTCAATGGGGAAACTGGACAGAATTATATGAACTTTGCCTTTAATATGTGCCACCATAGTACAAGATCAGGGTAGCTCCATCTGACATTGACAGAATGATGACACATCACTGTCT
Source organism: Polypterus senegalus (assembly GCF_016835505.1). NCBI lineage: Eukaryota > Metazoa > Chordata > Cladistia > Polypteriformes > Polypteridae > Polypterus > Polypterus senegalus. Next base: position 3,411,786 of record NC_053169.1, read on the forward strand.
TAAAATGACAGATTTAGGTCTTGTGACACCTTTTGATGTCTTATTAAGACCAATCTAGAGATCAGAGGTGAGTCCATCCCACCTGATAACGTCAGTGTGTGCCTTTGCTCTTTGCTCTCCTCTACGGCACTGCACTGACTCAAGTGGAGTCCATCCACACTTACATACCTGACGCTCCAAAAGGTTCACAACAGGTTCACGACTCTCCAACAGGGAGACAGAAAAAATGCTCAGAGAATCGAGGAGATCCAAAGTAAAACTTGATACCGATCTGTCAGGGAGAGAACGACCAACAAGAGAAATGAATCTTGTCTTTTTTTCTTACAATTGGCGTAGCCTAGGGTTGGCACTCGGATCTTATCAATCCTCCATAATGTTTGAGACAATGACACATTAGATTTCCCCCTCTGCTCCACAGTTTAAAGTTATAAATCAAACTATTCAAACATTGTGATTAAAGTGCGCATTGCAGACTTCCCTTTAAGGGGACTTGCAGATGTTTCGGTCACACAACACATTTTCCTACATGCCCCCCACCCATTTCACGGCACCATAATTTTATGGATAATTGACGTCACAGGTGTTTCTGATTCCTCAGGTGGGTTTCATTGCTTCATAAGATACCTGGGCTTGCTTCTACCCTTTGTAGTCTGTAGGTGTAGGGTCAAAAAACAAGAATCAAATCATTGGAGACATCGTTAAAACCTTAGGATGACCGAAAGGAACTGCCTGGAATTTCATGAATAAGAAAGAACACACTGGTGAACGCAAAGTGGCTGGTTGGGCCAAGGAAGACCCCCACTACTGATGATGGAAGAATCCTCACTATGGTCAAGAAAAAGCCCCCAACACCTGTCTGACAGACCAAAAAGAGCCTTTGGGGGCAGATGTGGACGTATCAAAGACAACTTCTCTGCAGAAAGATGTTTGCTTGTGCAGATCAGTGTGCTGTTTAGGTGTCCATCTTGCACAAATTTAGCGGTACCCCGTGCCTTCATGCACTATGGCGTGTGAAGATCCATACCTGATAACCAAATGTGCAGCAACAGCAGACAACTTAACCCATCGGCCTTCTCTGATGAATGCGTTCACCATGTTGACGTGGGCTTGTGTGCCCTTATGTTGAGGGTCGACCAGATCGGGCTTTGTTGGCTATACTTGTTCTTCCTTCTTTAGCCCTCGACTTGTTTTCAGTTCTGTACTGAGCCAACATCCTTTGGTGAATTGGAGCAGGTTTCACTTCCTCTACCATAAGAGATTTCACTACAGGGTGCAATCCAGCAGTGGAGAATCCTTGTTCATTTGACCTTGGCTTTAACTAGACTAACGTCAGAGCTCTGTGCTGTGCATGCTCTAATTACCCATAAGCCACTGCAAATGCATTATATCGCATCAGCGTTTATCTGCTGTGGTTACCGCGTAATTTTCTAATTGCTTTTACTTTTGATTTACTCTCGTTTTAACACCTGGAGATAAATATTTAAATACGATGCCAATCAATGCCAAATGACTGTTTGTTACGTTTAAATTCCAGTACCCCTTCTTCTTATCCAGCCGTACCATTCAGAACTGTAAAACACTTCCATGTGAAAGCTGTAAGCAGTCTAGTCATTATTGCACAATATTAGACTAATAAGGAGCACACATTATCATACGGACATACATACATACCTCATGACTACGTGAGTTTACTGTTCAGGTTTAAATCCTGGTGATAGACCCCCAAACTCAAGTGAGCAGTTTTTTTTTTTCCCCCCTTTCCCCAAAATAAGCAAATCTACGAATTATTCTCAGCATACCCAGGACACACTGGGGGGATTAGATCTTCTGAATGGCTTGGGACCACCTGGAATCTGTAGCTTGGGGACTTGGAAGTCTGAGCTGACCTGCTTGGCCCGCGGCCATCCACAGTCCTCACCAGGAGAATTGTCGAGATAAACTTTGGTATAGGGGAGCAGAAATCTGTCCGCAGAAATGTCACAGAGGTCGCATGGTGACACTGAGAATTATTTGATTTGTATTTTTCTAATATCTGCCGGGGCATCTCATGTGGTAACGTGCATCATGTGTGCACAGCTATTTGACGGTTTGCAGTAAATTTGCTGAAAATACGATCAAGCACATCAAAGAGGATGCACGTAATAATAAAATTTCCATCACAATGTGGCTGGCGTTCACAACTTATTCCAGTAAAGGTCGTTCTTTTATGATGTTGTTGACATACCGTTTTAATAAATATGTGAAAAGCTGCACAAGCGACTTGGCTAAGGTAGGTAGACACACAGAAAGCGAACAAGTTGCAGAGTAAAATTAAATTATAATAACGCTAAAAAAGGATGTTGACCCTGCTTAGCTTTGTAAAGGATATGCAGACTGCGAAGCGATTGCTCGCCTCAGATGTTTATTCTCTCTTAGAAAGCATCATGTTGCTCGCTCAAGAGGAATACTCCAGGAGGAATTTGTTTATTTGTGCTCTTGAGGGAAAAACTAACAAGTACTCTCTGCAGTCACAGAATGGAGCAGTTGTTGCCAAAAAGTCACGGTCAGCATCAAGTTTTCTGTTTCTTTTGGCACTCCCGGCGTCCTGATCCGATGCAGTATATTACATGCCTCCCTTCAGCCATCCATTTTTTTTTTTTTTTGGGTCACTTGTCCCTTTCACGGATTTGGGAAGCCAGCGCTTGCCTTAGGGTGGCACAAATAACACCCCCCAGTTTATCATTGTGGGAGGGAAACCACAGCACCCAGAGGGAACAGAGACACGGAGTGGACGTGCAAACTCCACATCTCTACCTAAATGGTCATTGAATTCACTGTGTAGCGGACATTCAGTTTTAGTAAGTACGAGCTGTGGAAGTGACTTGGCTATGCAGGGGACATCACCGCAGCCACCACATGACAAACCAACTCAGGACCCAAGTGCAGCCATTCAGCTGGTGACACCTCAACTCCACACATGTTCAGATGGACTGGGACAGTGGGACGTGTTTTTATGGTGCCTGGTGTGCCAATTCTGCCACCAACCCCCAGCCTTTTCCCTGCAGGTTGGAGGGCTGGATGCGGATTATCGTCGTCCCCAGGAGAGAGCAATTGCAGGTTAAGGGCCTTCCTTGCTCAAGGGCCCAACGAAGTGGAGTCACTTTTGGGGTTTATGGGATTCGAACCGGCAACCTTTCCAATTGCCAGTGCAGATCTCTAGCCTCAGAGCCACCACTCAGTATGCAGACTGTCACACAAATCCCAGGCAGGGATTCAACACTAGCGCCGATTGGTGAAATTCTCCAAAGCGAATGTCCTTCACAGCGAATATGCTTTGTTCATCAAATATTTTCCTGAAAAATCACCATGTAGCCTGCTGGCTTAGGCAGACATTTTAATGTGAGTGCCCATCGATGCTTTATGAGGTTAGTGTGACATCACAGAGCTGTGGCAGACATGGAAGAACGTTCACACGTGCCTGCTGTAAGATCATTGCTGGGTCGCAAGCACAAGAAAAAAAAAAAAAGCACTAAAACCACATAAACCCCCACACCCCCCCTCTCTACGTCTATAGCATCTGAGAATGTAAGACACGCAGAGAAATGTAATCTCTATATCTATAAAATCCACCATCTGTCTGTCTGTCTGTCTGCTCTCCACGAGAGAACGACTTAACGGATTTAGATCGGGCTTTTTTCTAGAATTTGCTTGAAGATTCCAGTTGATTTTGCAACTTCTCTCATCGCACTAAGTTTCGTAGTTCGTTTGCGGTACCGATTTATTTGCACGAATCCAAGAGACACACAGCGGGCCGAGGGGAGGGGGGTGAGACATAATCTAACATCCGCTTAGCTAGCCAACGAGAGAACTACTTAACGGATTTAGAGCGGGCTTTTTTCTAGAATTTGCTCGAATCGTTCTGGTTGATTTTGTGACTTATCTCATCGCACTAAGTGTCATAGTTCACTTGCAGGAAGGATTAATTCACGCAGCGGGTGAGGGGGGACGGGGCATATCTAACATCCACTTATCTAGCCAGCGAGAGAACTACTTAACGGATTTAGATCGGGCATTTTTCTAGAATTTGCTTGAATCGTTCCGGTTGATTTTGCAACTTCTCTCATTGCACTAAGTGTCAGAGTTCACTTGCAGGAAAAATGTATTCACGTGAGTCCGAGAGAGACACAGCGGGCCGAGTTGCCCTCCTCACTCGCGCGCCAGCCTCTGGGCGTATCTTACATCCGCTTAGCCAGCGAATAAGAGAACGACTTAACGGATTTAGATCGGGCTTTTTTCTAGAATTTGCTCGAATCGTTCCGGTTGATTTTGCGACTTCTCTCATCGCACTAAGTGTCAGAGTTCACTTGCAGGAAAAATGTAGCGAGTCCGAGAGAGAGTTGCCCTCCTCACTCGCGCACCAGCCTCTGGGCGTATCTTGCATCCGCTTAGCCAGCGAACAAGAGAAGGACTTAACGGATTTAGATCGGGCTTTTTTCTAGAATGTGCTTGAACATTCAAGTTGATTTTGCGACTTCTCTCATCGCACTAAGTGTCATAGTTAACTTGGAGGATGGATTAATTCACGTGAGTCCTAGAGTCATGCAGCGGGCGGAAGGGGGTGGGGCATGTCTAACATCCGCTTAGCTAGCCAACGAGAGAACGACTTAACGGTTTTAGATGGGGCTTTTTTCTAGAATTTGCTTGAAGATTCCAGTTGATTTTGCAACTTCTCTCATCGCACTAAGTTTCGTAGTTCGTTTGCGGTACCGATTTATTTGCACGAATCCAAGAGACACACAGCGGGCCGAGGGGAGGGGGGTGAGACATATCTAACATCCGCTTAGCTAGCCAACGAGAGAACTACTTAACGGATTTAGAGCGGGCTTTTTTCTAGAATTTGCTCGAATCGTTCTGGTTGATTTTGTGACTTATCTCATCGCACTAAGTGTCATAGTTCACTTGCAGGAAGGATTAATTCACGCAGCGGGTGAGGGGGGACGGGGCATATCTAACATCCACTTATCTAGCCAGCGAGAGAACTACTTAACGGATTTAGATCGGGCATTTTTCTAGAATTTGCTTGAATCGTTCCGGTTGATTTTGCAACTTCTCTCATTGCACTAAGTGTCAGAGTTCACTTGCAGGAAAAATGTATTCACGTGAGTCCGAGAGAGACACAGCGGGCCGAGTTGCCCTCCTCACTCGCGCGCCAGCCTCTGGGCGTATCTTACATCCGCTTAGCCAGCGAATAAGAGAACGACTTAACGGATTTAGATCGGGCTTTTTTCTAGAATTTGCTCGAATCGTTCCGGTTGATTTTGCGACTTCTCTCATCGCACTAAGTGTCAGAGTTCACTTGCAGGAAAAATGTAGCGAGTCCGAGAGAGAGTTGCCCTCCTCACTCGCGCACCAGCCTCTGGGCGTATCTTGCATCCGCTTAGCCAGCGAACAAGAGAAGGACTTAACGGATTTAGATCGGGCTTTTTTCTAGAATGTGCTTGAACATTCAAGTTGATTTTGCGACTTCTCTCATCGCACTAAGTGTCATAGTTAACTTGGAGGATGGATTAATTCACGTGAGTCCTAGAGTCATGCAGCGGGCGGAAGGGGGTGGGGCATGTCTAACATCCGCTTAGCTAGCCAACGAGAGAACGACTTAACGGTTTTAGATGGGGCTTTTTTCTAGAATTTGTTTGAACATTCCAGTTGATTTTGTGACTCTCATCACGCTGTCATAGTTTGCTTGCCAGGAGTGATATATTCATGCTAATCCGAGACGGAGGTTGTGGGCCGAGGGGAGGGGGAAGCGTGACATCAGGAGTGGGGAGCCAGGCGGGCCCTCCTCACTGTCCTGTTTTACTACTACATGGGCTGGAGTCGCGGGGGATGGCTAGTGTGGTATATATTTAAAAATTCCCATATTCACCTGATGGCGCCGCAATCTCCACCACCCTAAACATCTACGTCATGCCCTACAGGGGGGGCTGCTCGTTCCTAAAATGAAAACTGTGAAGATCCGGAGTGAGGAATTAAGTTACAAGCTTGTGTGAGGATGGAAGAAAGAAGGATCTGGAGAAAGGATACAAGTAAGGTGGAAAGGATTCAGACCTGGTTGGACACCATATAGAGTGAGAGATGTTTGATTTGCTCTTTTGTAAGGTGTGTCAACTGTTACATCTCATGGAGAGTTCAGGAACTTGACGAGAACCGGTTTAAACCTTCTATCTTAATCCTGGACGGGTTTCACGAGAATTGGAGATTTATACGAATGAGCAATGGTGGAAATGAGAGCACAGGGCAATTCAAACTGAATGTGTAATCCATACATTGAAATGCGGGTTTAATTCACCCACCTTACTGCTTAGGGGGAGGTAAGTTACATCAGCCTGGCTGACTCTGAAACGGAAACAATTCACTCCACTACCAGTATCTCAGTGATGAATCATTCTGAAGCGTCTATCGGCGTGTTCCATTGGCGGACCTGCTCTGCTCAAATAATAATGGCTGCAAATGTACACCTGAGCAGGTCTGACCTCATTTTAACTGCCACCTTACAAGCCTGTTATGAACAAGTGGTGTCCCAGATGTTTGGGGTTCCTCAGGCGGGTTTCCTGGTTTCCTAAGATACTTCGACTTGCTTTTACCCTTTGGAGTCTGTAGCTGCCATTGTTCAGCATGAGGACAAGAGCTGTGCCAATGAAAGTCAACGAAGCCATCATGAGGCTGAAAAACAAGAATAAAACCATCAGAGACATCGGTAAAACCTTAGGACGACCGAAATCAACTGTCTGGAGTATCACGAAGAAGAAAACCTCCACTGCTGCGGTGCATATAGATATAGGTGGATAAAGATATAGATAGTTGTGAAAATGTGTGCGTGTCTGCATACAAATATAGTCACACGCGTGTGCCTTGGGGACAGCTTAAAGACCCTGGTGACAATTCCTTGTCAATCCACAGGGTGGCGCTGTATTCCAACATCTCTTTTCTTCCACCCTCTACAGACCAGATAACCACCTCTGACGTCACTTCAGGTGGCCATCCACCTGGACTCCCCCCGTTCCTGCCTGCTTGGCTGGCATTTAACCTGAAGTGTCGCCATCTTGGATAGTTTAATGTGAGACTCTCATCCTTAGGGATGTGTTTGGGTTTTTTTTTTTTTTGCTGAAAAGTTTCATTTATTTTGCTGCTTTTACAATATTTGAGGCTGCAGTGTTGCCCTAAATCTTTGTCTTGTCCTCTTTTACAATATGTATATTTTTTAGCCTCAGTAAAATTTTACACAAAGCATAATGTAATCTGTAGAGTTCAGTGACATTCTTGCAAGAAATGTGAGGTGCCACTTTAACAATATTTAGTTTATGATTTCTTTGTTTATGTGTTTGAAATTTATCAATAGAAAGAAACCTGGAACTGGTAAAAATGCAGTTGCAAACGGTTGTGTCGTCTGACCTCCAAAGATCCTTTTTACATGTTAATGTTTGTGTTTGTTCAGATTAAAGAAGGCGAGCATTGCCTATGAAAATATGTTTGAAGAAGTGCCCATCATCATTAAGAATTCACACCTGATCAACGTTCTGATGTGGGAGCTGGAAGAAAAATCTGGTGTGTCAGATAAGCAGGAGCTCCTGAACCTTTCCAGCAGGTAAGCTGCAATGGATGCCAAGTGAGATTCATTTTATCTTCTTCACCCTACCTAATGGTGCAAATGAGAAATATTTGGTACTCGGTGCTGGCCAGGGTACAGTGGCACACAATAGCAAACAGAGCAATGGCAGACAATGTTAATAAATGTGCTGCATAACCAACCATACACCATCCATCAGACGTAACAATCATCAGTAACTGAGTTGAATGTGCAAACTGATTACAATACAATAAAATACAATTTATTTTTTGTAGAGCCCAAAATCATACAAGGAGTGCCACAATGGGCTTCAACAGGCCCTGACTCTTGATAGCCCCCAAGCCTTGACTCTCGAAGAAGACAAGGAAAAATTCCCAAAAAAATCCTTGTAGAGAAAAAAATGGAAGAAACCTCAGGAAAGGCAGTTCAGATAGAGACCCCAATACAACAAAATAAACACAACAGAATACAAGTCATCCTCAATACAATACAATAGTGCAGTAGAAATGTTACAAATGTAGAGAGCAGAATTCAACAGTAGATGATATTATGTAATATGATTTGGCTTTAAATTTAAAATTGATTGGTGGTGCAGGTTGAAGTTTTACTGCTAAAGTTTTATTGGAGGTAAGCGACCCGTACATAGCAGGATTTTAAGAATTGTACAGAGGAAGGATACAAATTTAACCAATATCATGTAAAATGAATAAGGAATACATTTTTTAAAGGCTTACAATACAGAAGTGTGACCTAGTGTTTTTATACGTTAAAGTAGACAGACAGACATGAAAGGCACTATATACTAGATAGATAGACATGAAAGGCACTATATACTAGATAGATAGACATGAAAGGCACTATATACTAGATAGCCAGCCAGCCAGCCAGACAGATAGACAGACATGAAAGGCACTATATACTAGATAGATCAATAGATAGACAAACATGAAAGGTGCTATATACTAGATAGATAAACAGGCAGACATGAAAGGCGCTATATACTACATAGATAAACAGGCAGACATGAAAGGCGCTATATACTACATACATAGATAGACAGACATGAAAGGCACTATATACTAGATAGATAGATAGATAAACAGACAAACATGAAAGGCACTATATACTAGATAGATCAATAGATAGATAGACATGAAAGGCACTATATACTAGATAACCAGACAGACAGACATGAAAGGCACTATATACTCGATAGATCAATAGATAGACAAACATGAAAGGCACTATATACTAGACAGATAAATAGATTGATGTGTAGTTTTTATGTATATATAGATATAAATATAGATAGATAATTCTATTGATCTTTATAGATACAGATATGCAATGTTGTCGACTTAGTGAACACACAATGCCGGCAGTGATAGTGCCCCTTCATGTCCCGGGGTGACCCTCAGACGTACATGCATGACAATATCTTTACCTTTAAAATGACAGCCATACACAGTACATATAAAATATTTTCTTTTGTGCTGCCTTGTGATTACATTCAAACAATGAATGTTTGTAGTGAATACACCTCTCTTAAAATGTACTGTATATTCAGTTGTAACAATTATGTAAAGAGGAATCAGTAAATTCATTCAGCTAACAGTTTATTAAAGAATAAGGTGGTCCTGCTGTTGTGGGGTCTCGTTTTTTGCCCAGACCGTCCACATTTAGCCCAGGGTCCGCATTATAAAGCTCATCCCACTGGGCCGCACTTTCAAAGTGACTCCTGCCTTGACCTGCTGTCCCTCTCATTTGTTAACGTGTTTTATTTGACATATTTAAGGTGCCTGCAGGTGAACATTACTTAAGACGAGTTTAGATTAATGAGCCTGTTAACATTTGAAGAGATGCGACATTTCTAGCATTTCCAGCGGTTATGTGCAGGCACAGCGTCGTCTTAAATGTTTTCTGATTGAGAGAATTTCTGTGTGGCGTTTGCACAAGACGCACATCACAGCCATTTCTCTCCCCTCTTCTTTTTTTTTTATACACTGGTTTCTAATGAATGGATGAAGTTGAACACTGCAGACATACCAAGGCCCACACTTTCTGCGCAGCTGACGGTTTGGTGAATTTAAACTTCTTATTATCTCAGTTAAACTCTTGATCAGTTGCCATTTCTTTTTCTTTTAGCCACCTTATTTCAGTAGTTTTTGTGCTCCTGTAGGTAGCCACTTTAGTTTTTGATAGGGTGCTAGGAAAATAAAATTAGAAAAACGCAAAAAAGAAAAACCTGGCACGACTTTCTGCTGGCAGAAGGCGAGACTAACAAGTGTGACGGGCGAAATTGTTAGTTCCGTGTTTGAAGACTTGCTGCAAAGGCCTCGTCTTGGCAGCCATGAAAGGTCGAGTTGTGTTTTACTCTGGTATTAATTATGTTTTATTTTTCTACCAGTGTATTGTTATTTTAGTTAAAAATATATTTTCTGTAAAAATATTTATTTTCTCTGAGCTTTTTCAGTTGCTTGGGAAAATAAAATATGTCATTTGTTTCCACGTCATAAAAATCAGAACATGTGCAGTTTAGGTTGTGTATTCCATTAAAATATGAAGTAACTGCATACACAACATCCTGTCTTATTGGCTGAATCCTTTCCAAATCCTCGTTTCATGGATTTACTTAACTTTTTCTTTTCTGTTTAAAAACCATCCCTATATGCACTATATATTTACCAATAATTTAGAATTTCATATATTTTCTTCCCTCAAGTCTTTATTTTTTAATAGTTGTGCACTTTTTCCAGTGTTCACGTCACTGCACTTAAAGGGATCAGAATGGCCCGCTCTTTTTTATTTTTATTTTCCTGTCTCGTTGATTTATCTCTTTGAAAATGTCCCATCATTTCCACATTTATAGAGTAATTATTAGCTGAATGGATTTAAACTGTTAACCAAGTTTCGCTGAAGTGCGGAAATAAAATAAAAGAATAAACTCCGTGCCGCTGTGCCTGCTTCTGATTCCGCTGGGCTCTTTGAATGATCGATGAGTGTGCAGGGCCTCGGGGCGAAGACGCCTGCTGTGTGGGGACTTCAGTGAGCTTGATATGAATTTCTAGAATGACATTAAAGTGTTGTTAAAATGAACAATAGCAGAGGCTCTTTAAAATCAGATGATTGCAATAATTTTGGATAAAAGCCTGATGTGATGAACGGTGACTGGTGTGCGCGGTCTCTGGGCTTCTTCAGGCTCTGTGAGCTGGCCTGTCTTGAGGTCTGTAACTATTTATGGGTCTGTGCCGCTAGGTACCCGACAGAGCAGGTCTGCACCAGGTATGATCTTCTTGAAGTCCCGACCTCTTTGATCTGGTTATACAATACAATACAATACAATACAATACGATTTATTTTTGTATAGCCCAAAATCACACAAGGAGTGCTGCAATGGGCCCGGGGCAGGGCAACAGCAGGCTCACAAGCGCTGCAGTGAGAAGCGAATCCTAAAAGATCGGGGTCACGCTATAATACCCTAATTTTGCACCCCAAAGCACGAGGCTGAGTCTCAGTACATTAACAACACCAGCTTTATTCAGCTTGAAACGGGAACAGCACGGTTATTTATTGTAGCGAGATCTTCCACTCGCCTATACACAGACACAGCAGTCGGGCAGGGAGGGTCGTGGCCAAGTAATCCTGTGCCCTGCATTTACAATGTTCCTTGTATCACCCATCGAGATCTTTTCTGTTTGCTTCGGTGAAGAGCCGCCCCAGTGCTGCAAGCCTGCTGTTGTCCCGGCAACAGATAAACAGTCTTCCACAGATGCGGAGATCGCACTTCGGGGCGCTCTTCGCCGTCTTGTCTCATTGACGGAGGTCCCAAGAAAGTTTAGAAACCTCACCTTTTCTTGAATGAGTGCCACATTAATAGGAATGTTTCTTGAAGGTGTGTCACTGAGCCACATCAAAACGGCTTTTTCGGTGTCTTCTAATGTAGCTGTTCGCATACGTTCGCAACCCGAGATTTTTCTTCTTTTTTTGCTCAGTGTTTGAAGAAAGTTGACAAGTGTCGATGGCGAAATTTCCGAATTCACTGGCAACGTCTTTTTTTCTTTTTGTCGCAATCGAGAGCTGCAAAAATGTAATGTTTTTTTCTTTTCCAATATGAACTGTTATCATTTTTTTGTGTCTGCCGTCTCTATAGGAGGGTGATATTGAGTTAAATTCCAGTGGATGTTTTTCAGATGTTGATGAGCAATAAGCCAAAGGTATCACTGAAAACCACAAAAAACAGCAAAAAAAACAATACAGCGGAACCTTAGGTGACGAATGTCTCGGACCACGTACAAATCGGGTTACGACCAAACACTTCGACATACTTTTACATCTGTTCACGACCACACACTCGGGTGACGAACAAGCCAGTTTCCCTTTCGGTTCGTATGCGCCGATGATTTCTGCACGTGTTCAGTCTCTCCCTGTGCAGCGAGTGAGCGAGAGAGTGAGGGCTGGCCGCATAAGGACAAGAAGGCAGTTAAAGAATGCACCGGGCTTGTTTTTAAAGAGACTGCTTCCAGCATTGTTCTAACCTCGTTGTATTTAATGAAGACCTTTTTCTATTGGATTTTAACCTCCACTTTACTTCTGTTTACAGCGATCGGTTCGTAGCGTGCATTGTTGCAATGTTACTTTTCTTGGTTGTTTAATAAATTACGGATTTTTCAAATGTTCATGTTTTTCCCTGTACTTAAAGCTCATTAAAAAAAAAGTGTTTACAGCGAGCGGTTCGTAAGGCTGTAGCGTGAATTCTTGCAATTTTACTTTTCTGTGTTCAAGGTTTTCTGTGTTTTTCAATGTTTTTACATTTAGTTTACTATTACACTGTGCATTTTATGGTATAATTGACTATTTTTGTGCTTAAAAATCTTTTAAAAATATATATTTACATACAGTTCATACGGTCTGGAACAGATTAATAGTATTTACATAACATCCTATGGGGGAATTACTTCGGGTCACGACCAAATCGGGTTACGACCAGAGTTTTGGAACAAATTACGGTCGTGACCCGAGGTTCCACTGTACGAGGAAAGTTCAAAGAAAGAAAAAACATTGACAGTGTTTGTGTTTGGGGATCGTTGTGCACAACTGAGCTGCGACCACAGAACTAACTAATTTCAAGGTCTTTTGGGCACTTGGTTGTAATGAAACTATCTGCTGAATGTAGTTCATTGTAACGAGATTTCTATAGACTCGTGTCGTGGGGAAGCTGTCGGGACCATAAAAATACTTTGTTGTAATGTTAATTTCATTGTAAAGATATTCGTTGTAACTGAATTTTACCTGTATTACAAGTGTAGAGCAGAATTCAACAGTAGATGATATCACATGATATGATTTGGATTTGTTTAGAGTCCTGGAGACCTCAGCCATCAAGCTGCCTCCCACTATTGGCCATTCCACAGCTGAGTCAGCGCTGGGCCAGCCAATCCGATGAAAGGTCCCCTCTACCCGACGATTCCTGTAGTCATCCATCTGGGATTACTTTACCTTGGACAGGCAAGGGACGTGCTGACTCGAGGGATTAAAGTCCAATCTCCCCCCCTAACCCCGGGGAAGGATATTTACTGATAAAAATGGGTTTTGTGATTCCAGAAACATGGAGAAAAGCCTTGGAAAGTCCGAGGATTGAAGATAAATAGAAAGAAGAAGACCAAATATATGTGGTTTAGTGATGATCAGGATTCAGGGAGAGAGAGATTGAAAAGAGTCGAGAAGTGGTATCACAAGGTGGAGAATTAGGTGTGGAGAATAACCCACAGAGTGCAGTGTGGATGGAACAATTGGAAGAAGGCATCTGGAGTGTTGTGAGATCCAAGAAGATAAAGGTTAACAGCAAGGTTTTTTGGTAGGACCAGATATGAAGTATGAAACCGAGACATGGCCAGTAACGGGAACGCAGGAGAATAAGCTGGAAGTGGCAGAAATGAGAATGTGGAGTTACAAAGGAGGACAGAATAAGAAATGAGACAATCTGAGCAACAACACGAGTGGGAGAGACACATCTTAGAAAGTACAGTAGAGGAATGCCCGCTGTAGAGGTATGGACATGTGATGAGGAGAGACGATCAATATGTGGGCACACTGCAAAAAAAATGCATATGCAAAAACGAGACCAAAAAAAAAACTTTTAATGGGAGTTGATTTGCTTTTATTTAGCAAAACATTCTGCCAATGCCATAAGCAAAGTTTACTTTACTTAACAAGATTTCGTAAAGTAAGCAAAATAATCATAAATATAAAGTTTTGCCAAGTCAATAATTCTTACAATGAGGAAAACAATATTTAATAAGTAGTTTTCACTTGCTTAAATTAAATTTTTTGCATTGAATAAGAGTGATGGGATTGGAAGTCCATGGAAAGAGAATGTGAGGGGAGGCCAAAGCAGACGTGGGATGGATAAAGGAAAAGGGTCTGACTGGGGAGGAAGTGCAGGACTGAGCTGTATGGAGAGGAGGAGGAGGAAGAAGAAGAAGATCCTGCTGCTAGGTCAGAGGTCTCAGACTCAGTCGTGGGGTCCTCTTTTGGCTGCAGGTTTTTGTTCCCCCCAGTTTTACATTCTGTGAGACGTTTTCCCTTAAACTGATCTCATTTAATTAGCTGGCCATTTTTTTGTCCTGTCTTCTTTTTCAGCAGTGTTATTTTTAAATGTATATTTCCCCTTTATCTAATCTAATAAGGCATTTAGAGATGAATCGCCATGGATTCACACCATAAAGTGTCTCGTTTCCAAAGAGGCAGTCAGTGGTGCGCTCCCGTGAAGCTGGTCATCTAATCTGACATACCCAGCGACTCACTCGGACACATTCAGGCAGGTTTGATTTTTGTCTTTAGTCGTAGGGGCAGACCTCGTCCAGAAATACAATGCATATAATGCAGTGACGAGGAATAAGAAACACACATGTCTGGACAGAATGGAAAAGACAAAAAGTAAAAAGGGGGGCTGAACGTGCCATACCAAGTTAACCATTTCATATAGCGCTGGCTCAGACAAGCAGCACACTATTGGCTGGCTGTCACAAACAAAAAGGGACAAGCATGACTGTGCTGGAAGGTCGTCACACAGTCAGTGAGTTACACATACCCTGTGATTTTCAGTCGTTTGAATCAATCTGGTCTGGTGACAGGATAATCAGAAAGGCTGGCATATACCCCATTTCCAAAAGTCAGGTAATATGACATTGCCCAAGAGTGGCACAGTGCTGCATTTCTGTTGATTAGCACAGGCAACAAATAACTTCATTGTACTCTGTACATGTAACCCTTCTTCTTCTTTTTGTTCTTCTTTCGTGTATATATGTACATATACTGCTCAAAAGAATTAAAGGAACACTTTTTAATCAGAGTATAGCGTAAAGTCAATGAAACTTATGGGATATTAATCTGGTCAGTTAAGTAGCAGAGGGGGTTGTTAATCAGTTTCAGCTGCTGTGGTGTTAATGAAATTAACAACAGATGCACTAGAGGGGCAACAATGAGATGACCCCCAAAACAGGAATGGTTGAACAGGTGGAGGCCACTGACATTTTTCCCTCCTCATCTTTTCTGACTGTTTCTTCACTAGTTTTGCATTTGGCTACAGTCAGTGTCACTACTGGTAGCATGAGGCGATACCTGGACCCTACAGAGGTTGCACAGGTAGTCCAACTTCTCCAGGATGGCACATCAATACGTGTCATTGCCAGAAGGTTTGCTGTGTCTCCCTGCACAGTCTCAAGGGCATGGAGGAGATTCTAGGAGACAAGCAGTTACTCTAGGAGAGCTGGAGAGGGCCATAGAAGGTCCATAACCCATCAGCAGGACCAGTATCTGCTCCTTTGGGCAAGGAGGAACAGGATGAGCACTGCCAGAGCCCTACAAAATGACCTCCAGCAGGCCACTGGTGTGAATGTCTCTGACCAAACAATCAGAAACAGACTTCATGAGGGTTGCCTGAGGGCCCAAATGTCTACTGCGCCCTGTGCTCACTGCACAGCACCGGGAGCTCAATTGGCATTTGCCATAGAATACCAGAATTGGCAGGTCCACCACTGGTGTCCTGTGCTTTCACAGATGAGAGCAGGTTCACCCTGAGTATATGTGAAAGGCGTGAAAAGGTCAGGAGAAGCCGTGGAGAATATTATGCTGCCTGTAACATCGTTTAGCATGACTGGTTTGGTGGTGGGTCAGTGATGATCTTGGAGGCATATCCATGGAGCGACTCACAGACCTCTACAGGCTAGACAACAGCATCTTGACTGCCATTAGGTATCAGGATGAAATCCTTGGACCCATTGTCAGACCCTACGCTGGTGCAGTAGGTCCTGGTTTCCTCTAATGCACGACAATGCCCGGCCTCATGTGGCAAGAGTATGCAGGCAGTACCTGGAGGATGAAGGAATTGAAACAATTGAATGGCCTTCACGATCCCCTGACTTAAACCCAATAGAACATCTGTGGGACATTATGTTTCGGTCCATTAGGCGCCGCCAGGTTGCTCCTCAGACTGTACAACAGCTCAGGGATGCCCTCATACAGATCTGGGAGGAAATGCCACAAGACACCATCCGTCGTCTCATTAGGAGCATGCCCCGACGTCAAGCATGTATACAAGCTTGTGGGGGCCACACAAGATACTGAAAAGCATTTTGAGTAGCAGAAATTAAGTTTTTGAAAAAATGGACTAGCCTGCCACATCTTCATTTCACTCTGATTTTAGGGTGTCTACACAATTGAGCCCTCTGTAGGCAGAAAACTTTTATTTCCATTAAAAGACTTGGCATCCTTTTGTTCCTAAGACATTGCCCTGTCGTTATTTGTATAGATATCCAACTTCATATTGAGATCTGATGTATCAATTGTGTTTCTTTAAAGTGTTCCTTTAATTTTTGTGAGCAGTGTATGTATATATATATATATATGTATATGTATGTATATGTATATATGCATTGCATTTGTCATTCCAGCAGATGGCGTACCACAAACATTTGCAGTAATAAAATGCATTGTATTTGTAATTCTGACAGATGGCACATGGCAAATATTAATGTTGTTTTTTTTTATGAAGGTCTTACTAGATTTCAGTATAACAGAGACATACGTATGCATTGCATTTGTCATTCCAGCAGGTGGTGCATCACAATGATTGTTGCTGCCGTTCTTCTTCTTTCGGCTGTTAGGGGTCGCCGCAGGGGATCATCTGTTTCCGTATCTTCCTGTCCTCTGTACATGTGACACTGATGACCTCAAAGAGATCACAGCATGTCTGCATTCTGCTTACCATAGTCACATATGTTCCATAGTCCTGTGAAAAAGTTAGTACACCCCATGAAATGTTTTTTCTTTTTTTTACAAATGTGGACTTATCAGGATTTGATTTTTGTGTAAACAGTATCTATAGGAAAATGTCATATAATTAATGTCATGCCACCTTCAACATGTATATACTGTAGGCAGTGTGGCATGGTGGTTAAGGCTTTGGACTTTAAACCCTGAGGCTATGGGTTCAAATCCCACCTCTGACACCACTATGTAAGTCACTTCCCTCTCCTGTACTCCGATTGGGAAAACCTAAAAAAAAGGAAGTGAAACCAGTTGTGAGTCAAATGTTGCAATTCGCTTTGGATAAAAAGTAAGGGCCGAATAAATAAATGTTTAATCCAAAGAAAGAATTTCACAAGTGGAACAGGTAAATGCACCCCTTCAGTTTATAATCACGACCTCAGATACCTGCAGTTAGAATTGGGGTGAATGATTTGAACATCACGCCTGCTTTTTCTTCCCGATTTGAGAGCGTCCTGCTCTGTGGTTATGAAGCACTTACAACGCTGCTTGTGTTTCACTTCTCAATGCGGCTTTGAAATGTCCACCTATTGAGGTAGAATTGAGGATTTGTATTTATTATTTTTTTTTTCTTAGATTATTAAGAAAAGATTATTAAGATGTACCGAGTGCACTACCCACCCCTTTAGTGCCTGCGTCCATGGACTATAAAGAGAATATTATCTTTTTAATTTGTCGCTCCTAATTCAGACCTGCCAGATATGTTAGTGGATCAAAGTGGCATACTTTCTTCCTCTTGATTATTTAGCATTTGAAAGGATACATTTTTAGGACTTTGTTCTCAGGCTTTGCTTGGTTTAACAGCAATACAGACGACAGCCCCCAATCCAAATCCATCCCCCTTGTAGCAATCAGTTTGAAACAGAAAAACCGAAATGAAGACCTTCTTGAATCCGTCAGGCAGCTGTGTGTTATTAAGATTAGCGTGTTTCTGTATCAATGTCTCATTCTGGTCTGGGTGCCTTTATGGGTTCTTTTTTTTTTTTTCCATTGCCATGATAAGATCTCTGTAGGCTTTAGTTCTAAACACGTAACGGGGCGGCTGCTGCTGCTGCTGCTGCTTTGGCTGGTCGGGTTTTGAAATAATGTAGTAAAGGTCTGGCGTGGAACACGCTGTGGTACTAAATATGTCGAGTCGAGCACAGCTAAATGTGGAGGCTCCTCCACGCGCTGACTGCGCAGCCAACTTATCAGTTACTTTTTCTCAGTCCACATCTGTTTAAGTTATCTCTTCCCCCGGCCCGCTGTTTCCCTGGAAACCGAAGCAAACACAACATCACTTCAGCGTTTAACAATAAGCCCCTGTTTGAGCTCCCTCGCGGATTGAACTGGGCCCCCGAAGGGTTCATTTGAAATCAGTTGTCCTGATCTAAGGGCAAAATTTAATTCTTCTTTGGAAACATTTTATGAACATTAGATATGCAGACAGCCTTAAAAGAATCCCTGGCACCGATTAAAAGTTTTCAGGGTCTGGGCACAAAAGCAACGGCCTAAACTTTAGATTCTTATGGTTTAGAGAGGGAATAGTGAGTTGAGTGTTCAGTGAATTTCCTTTTTTAAATATTGAAAGACTCTCTCTCAGTCTTTTCTCACAGCTTCCATACTTGAAAGTCTTGTGTTTTGCTTCACGATTGTGCGGTTAATTTGGGGGGGGGCACGTCGTTAGCCATTTTATTACCGTCATCCTTGTGTTTTATTCAAGCTTTAACAATTACGGGTAATGGTGGGATGAGGAGGAACACTCTTGAAATTGAAATTATATCCTGATCCTATCTGGCATCATCAAATGATCATTCATTGTGTGGCCATTTGTAGTACTGCTGGTTCATTTGGTGCCCAATATACAGTAGGTGAGTATTTTATTGACCCAAATGAAGACTCTCTTTAGTGCTCATTGCTTAATGAACAAGCGCCATTTAACAAGTAACCCACTAACTGACTGGAATGTGTAAGCATGTTTTGGAACAGTCGCTCCCTTTATATTCAGTGTCGACATCTTTTGTTTTGATTGCTTACACAAAATGCCCAAAGCGGCATGAGGCCTCCAGATATAAGCCAGGAATCCCCAACCAGCCTGCCCAGAAAAGGGGCACAACAGAGACAGACGGTCAGAGCCCCCTTGTGATGCCCCGTGCAAAGGACACACTCTGGGCATCTGGAGTCATAACTGAACAGCCAGTTGGTGACGGAGTGACACACAGACCAGATGTCATTGGTGGTGCCAAGGAAGTTAGTGTCTTGCAACTATTAACACAGTTCACTGCAGAAGCACCATTAAAAATATCTTTAAGTGAATATTTACATTGTGTGCAGTGGCTCCAAAACAAACCGGGATGGAGCAAAGACAAACTAAAATAATCATCTTACTTGTTCAAATACCGCAGATCAAGAAGAACAGACAGAAAACCAATCAACAAGTTAAAAAGCAGACACAAAAATCTACCATAATCACAGAAAAAATCTGGCTGGTTGCTATATCTCTGTCATTCCAAAAGATGGCGCATGACAAACACATGTAGTAGTAAAATGTTTTGTATTTGTCATTCTGACAGATGGCACATGGCAAATATTAATACTGCGTTTTTCTGAATCTCATACTAGAGCATTGCCACACCCACCACATGACAAACCGCCTCAGGATCCCAGATTAGGACCCGAGTGCAGTCATGCAATGGGTGACACCTCAGCACCAGACTAGTTCAGATGGAGTGGAACAGTGTGCACATGGCAAATATGAATACTGCTTTTTTTATTAATCATATACCAGATTTCAGTATAACAGAAACATATGTATGCATTATACTTGCCATTCCAACAGGTGGCGCATCACAAAGATATGTAGCAATAAAATGCATTGTATTTGTCATTCCAACAGATGGCACATGGCAAATATTAATATTGCTTTTTATGACGGTCATACCAGATTTCAGTATAACGGAGGCATATGTATGCATTGCATTTGTCATTCCAGCAGGTGGCGCATCACAAATGTGTATTAATAAAATGCCTTGTATTTGTCATTCCAACAGGTGGCACATGGCAAATATTAATATTGCTTTTTATGAAGGTCATACCAGATTTCAGTATAACGGAGGCATATGTATGCATTGCATTTGTCATTCCAGCAGGTGGCGCATTACAATGATTGTGATGTGCCATCTTTTGGAATGACAAATGTAACGCATTTTGTTATTGCATGCACTATACATTCCAATAGATCATGCCCTGCAAATGTTAACACTGAGGATTCAGCATCCGTGACTTCTCTGGTAAGCTGAAATTTGCCAAAATGAAGTTTTTAATGGTGCTGAAGACTGGCAATGTGTTGGTGTGAAGGGTCCTTATTGTTACACGTGCAGTGACATTCTCGCTTAAAGTCACCATGATCAGTGAGTAGAAGTACGGTAACTCAAATCTCCTGTCTTCCTTACCTGAAGTAACTTGTGTCACAAATGGTGATCTTTCCAGCATTTTTTTTATTTTTTTTTTCAGTTGTAGCCTTCATTTACAGAATTGTTACGAGTCAGGGAGCAGTAGGTGGCACACTCCTGTGAAGCCACTCGACTAATGTGACATGCCCAGTGACTCACTCCAGTCAAATCTGACCCGTTTGATTTTGTCTTTAGTCGTAGCAGCGAGATCTGTGTGCACGAGTGCTGACAACCAATGAATGGTCACCTGGGAGTGTAAGTCATAGAATGCAGTGACCTGGAATAAGGGACACTGGGTTTTTGAACCTCACAAACAGAAGGGAAGCTTGTCTTTCTGATCTCTTGTGTTTTATGTCTTAAAGCAGAATGGGAAAAAAGAAGAAAAAGCCAGAACTGTGGGTGGACTTCGCTGTTCCCATTAACCCCTTGTACGGTGCCGGCTGTGTCAGGCAAAAAGGGGGCAAGCATGGCTGTGCTGGAAAGACGTTGGTAAATGTGACAAGGGTGGACATTTTCAGTCATTTCATTTGACACGGTCCAGCGACTGCTGTCTGCAAATCTGACTTGCCGCACGTCTAGAAGTCGCAGAGTTTGACGCCATTTTTAGTGAGTCTCAACACCTTACAATAGTATCTACCATTAGGGGACACATTCATTTAGCAGGTTTTGGAAAATAATTATACAGTAATATTAGGGGGCTTAGCTTCGCTTACCAACCCCACACACCACCACCCCCTTAACATCCCCCCCCCGGCCTACGCTATGCGCCAGCTACTTCACGTCTCTGCCGCTCACGTTGTGAATAAGGGGAGCTGAACGCATCCCAAGGAGACGCAGTCGCTTCTCCGATACCCCCTTTTAAACGGTGATACAATCAGAAACAAATACAGTGGGTTTTTTTTTTTTGGTTTATTTTTACCTCCTCTTTGCTTGATCAGCTGCTGCCGTGCCGTGTGATCTGCATCTCGCGTGGCGCACTTCTGTCATATCACCTATGTCCATATATTCAATCTCTTTTCGCTTTTACCTTTTCATCAATATCGCATTGAATCTTGATTCTGTGTTTGGAATGACATCGTGACAACGCAATGTATAACTGCCCGTGAGTGAACATCATTTCTTTCTCTCTGCAAGAAATGCTCTGACAATAGCATTCACACAAATGAGAAATAAAGTCTCTCGCAGGATTTCACTTTCGCCAAACAACAAATCTTGTAATTCTCACGGATACGCCTCTTAATTGGGAAGAAACGCTACTGATGGCAACACGAATTAGACGATCTGCAACTTAAACTTTAAATCTGAACAATATATTCGATCTCTTTTCACTGTTCTGTTATTTCACTGAGTAATAATTTCTGTTTGTTTGCGCTAATGCCATTCTTACTATCAATGTTTTTGAGACTTTCGAATTTTCGCACTTCCATTGTCTATAACCTGCTCTGCACGTGTATCGCGCCGACGTTTTTGAATTCTTTACGGCGTTCTACTCTTTGTCTTTTATTTTCGGCCCTGGGCCTGATTAAATCTCTTGGTCTCGCGGGACGTGAAAGTGTCTCTCTGAGAAAATCGCGTCTCGTCTCCTTCCAAACTTCCAAGATTTTTTAATAATTGAGAGACAAGGATTACAGAAGATGGCTTTATTGAACATGCATTAAGAATTTCACTGTATTCTGTACATAGGAAAACACCTTCTTCTTCTTTCAGCTGCTCCCGTTAGAGGTCGCCACAGCAGATCATCTTCTTCCATATCTTCCCTTCCCTCGTCATCTTGCTTCATCACTCCCATCACCCACATGTCCTCTCTCAGCACATCCATAAACCTCCTCTTAGTCCTTCCTCTCCTCCTCTTATCTCACAGCTCTATCCTTAGTACCCTTCTCTCATTATACCCCTCATCTCTCCTCTGCACATGTCCAAACCAACACAATCTCGCTTCTCTGACTTTGTCTCTCGTCCGTCCCACCTGAGTTGATCCTCTAATGTCCTCATTTCTAATCCTGTCCATCCTCGTCACACCCAATGCATATCTTAGCATCTTTAACTCTGCCACCTCCAGCTCTGTCTCCTGCTTTCTGGTCAGTGCCACCGTCTCCAAAGCACCATTACTACTAAAACATCTAATAAGCTTGACCACAAAGTATCAGCGAAATGAAAGAACTGCTCCACTCGCTCCCATTTGTAAGGATTGAGGTTCATCCTGTTAAATTATTTTGTGCTGTTGTAGTTTTCCACACTCCCAACAGTCTGAAATTGATTTGCAAATGGCCGTGCCGAAAAGAAACATTTAAAGACGGTTTGTTCAAAGGTGAATCTTCCTTTCAAATGCTGCATCATTTTAGGATAATAGTCACCCCTTTATTTTAATTTTTTCCCAGACAGTATTACTGTCCTGCGGGTTTTGTTAAACAATAAAATGATGCTGTAGTCTGGGGAGTGGTGGCTTTATTTTTATGCGCAGTCGTCCATTTACTTTATTGACTGTGTGATTAAGATTCCTTCCACAGTGTCTTAGCATGTACACAAATGAATAGTTAATTCAAACACTTAATTCTTAAAACGCAGACTGCTAAGACAGTTTGGGGAAAATGCAAGTCACTAATTGCATTTAAGCAGCCTGTTCTGATCGGGAGCAAATAATTTGGGTTTTGCCTAAAGCAGGAGATCCTTTGTAATGATAGCACAAAGCCGGGAGGTGATACCTGATCACACTTTCAAGGTAATTGTGTGTAACCCGCAAAAGAAAAGCAGCAAACTGTGCACCTCTGTCATACGGCTCTCACATTAGTTCATTAACACAAACAATATACCACTGCTGAAAGATAAACGGATACCTGCCAATGTCTGTTCTATGTGCCACTCGGGCATTTTCTAAGCCACTTTGTCCTGAACGGGGTCACCGGGTGCTGGGGCCTATCCCAGCTAGCATAGGGCACAAGACAGGAACAAACCCTGCCAGTCCATCACAGGGCGAACCCACACACACACACACACGGGGCAGTTCAGCGTCGCCGGTCCACCGGACCTGCATGTCTTTGGACTGTAGGAGGAAGCCCACAGAGACCCGCGGAGAACATGCAGACTCCACGCAGGGAGGACCGTGAGGATGTTCTGTTGTCCTTTTGAGTTGTTTCTTTTGCCTTGTTAGGTTTTCTGTATACGTACAGCACTCCAGTTATGCTCTGTACGTTTTGTTGAGACCGATTTTTTAGTCACTTGCTTAAAATATTGTTTCGTTTCAGCATCCAGACGTCTACAATGCCTGAGCCTCTTCGGTTTTTGTCAGGTGCACTGAATTTCCAGAATGATAGGGTGTTGTAACACAAGATAGAAAAGTTGGCCGCTTTTACTCCAAGCGTTTTTGCATGAAGACCACTCCTAAAAACCCCACATCCATGGACAAGCAGGCTCCTTGTTTCAGTGAGTTTCGGTGACATCACAGCCTGCGCAGGTTAAAGCAAAGTTTCCTAAACTAAACAGCAGAACAGAAACGCGTTCCGCTTCAATAAGCTAATCTTTTTCTTCTTTATCTTCACTGCTTGCCACCTTCCTTGGTCCCAGCTGGAGTCCTGGCTGACTGTGGTCTGCACTTTGACTTTCACATGTCATCTGTTGTCAAAATGTCTTCCTGGCATCTGTAAAACACATTGAAAGTTTGTCTTTGTCTCCATCTTGGGCACAGCAGCATTTCGCCACAGCTTCATTAACTCTCACTTGGACTGCTGCAGTTCAGGTCTCGGTGGGATTGAACATCAAATGAAAAGATCAAATGACTAGAAGCTGCAGAATATAAATTTCTCTCTAGTAACGTGCAGGGGCAGATAGTCCAGGCACCAGCCGCCTCAAATCCACGACTGTATTTAAAAGTGGAGCTTCTTTTTGTGAAGACCGATGAAGAGTAGCAGTAGTCTTTAGAGACCAACTTAATCCATCAACTAAAATGTTAAGTTTGAAGAAGTAAACCTCAGCAGTGATGTGACTGAATGTGTCAATGTTCTCCAAAAACTCCCTTAATCCAATTCAGGGCCACAGCACCTTACCATCACACGTAGCCCGCCACCCCAAGCTGTGTGTTTTGGGAGATTTGGGAATTCGTGTTCAAATTATGCAGTGAGGAGCCATGGGAGAGGCTTGTGCTCTTGTTGTGTAGTCTTATGATTGCTGTCCTTAACAGGGCACATGTAATGTGTGGCGGTGGTGGTAGCAGTAGGAATTAATCCTGGTGCTTTGTGGTAGCGACGTGCTGCATGTTGATTAGCACATACAGGTAAGGGCTGCGCCTGATGTCAATAGACATTGATTTATTATTCAACTGACTTACACATTTCGGGTATCTGTTCACAGATGTTTGCTTGTGTGACACGATGAAGCAAAAAAACAAATGAATATGGATTGTGCTACATGGCGATGTGCTTGAATTGTTATCAAGAAGTTCATTGGACAATAATGACCGTATTAAATCTGTTGGTCCCATTGTGAAATGCTAAAGTTCGGTGATTGTAAGCATACTGAAATTCATCGATACTGATTTTGCATTTTTTGTAACACAGTTGTGTCCCAGTCGCATGTCATATAGGAGTATAATGTTTTTTCAGCAAGATTCATTTCCTTTCATTCCACATAATAAAATATCGGCCTGCAATATTCTTCTAAAAATCACACTTTTGATTAGTGATAGACATGTGCTGGAAACATCAGATTTAATTTTTTTTTTGTCAGGTTGTGCGTTTCAATATGCCTGGTAGAGCTTGAATTGGAAGTAAACTCGTGTTTAGTCAGTTTAATGTGACTCCTCTGCAGCTACATCCATCCATCTTCCATACCTGCTCATCCAGTTCCGACTGGAGTCTCCCCCAGCAGTCACAAAGCTGACATCTGCAAAACCAACATAAGTGCGTATCGACTCTGGCCACTCCAGAGATCCCCAGCAGCCGGTCACTGCTCAGAAGTGCATGACGATATGGCGCACAGCTACATCAGTGACAGGCTGGACTGCTGTGGATATCATGTGGGTAGTGATATCCTGTACACGGCGTGTTTGTGTCCAGCAGGGGGCGCATGCTCCCTGAGAATGTGTTCTTTTAGAAATGCAACTCATACATTGGACCTGCCTATTATGTACCCCTCGTCAGTAACCAAAGGACTAGAGAAATATGGGTACAAAATGAAAGGCTTTAAAACGCAGCTTCCACGCCTAATATGCATTGAGGTATAATGTTGGGACATACAAATACAGCTGAAGACAAGCTATCGGAACAGTGGAGTAGTCTTTTGGTTGTTCCAAGGGGTCTTTGACGACTGCAGTTCCATCTTTTGGTGGAGCGGAGGCATTGTTCTTGGCAGAGCAGTGATGTCACATCTGTGCCGATGACAATGCTGGCTTTGAGTCATCCTGACAAGCCTTAAGTAAACACACTGCTGCCACTTTAGCATGTTCAGAGAGCTATTTGTGTGTTCTACCAACTAGTGCCATATATGGATTACAACAATTGAGATATTTGCATATATTATGTATGGATTTGGCTCTCACAGACCCCAATAAGGCTCATTCTTTCATTGTCTACAAACAGTGCATTTTTCTCTACTTTTAGTCACTACCTGAAGGAATCTAGCCAGAAAAATGTACATAGGTTACAGATAATTAAGGGCTTACAAATCACGGTATCCAATAATATTTTTTTTCCCAACTCACATACTTGGAGGTCTACCAATTTTTGATAGCCAGTGTGGGGTGGTGGGGTGGTAACATCACTTAAAAAGAGGCTCACCGAATCAACAAGCCGATTAAGAAGGAAGCCTCATTTATGGGACATCTTCTGGCCCCGCTGGAGGTTTTGGTGGAGCATTGACTGCAGTGGCATAGTTAAGAGTTCGTACCGCTCGGGGCAGGGCAGCGCTTCCATTTACCGCCCTCCAGCATATATGAATATGTTAACCTGTTTACATAGAAAATTAAAATGACATATAGAGAAAAATTTAGATACATTCTGCATAGATTTATTCATATATAGAGAAACAGTAATAATTTTTCACATATACAGTGCATCCGGAAAGTATTCACAGCGCATCACTTTTTCCACATTTTGTTATGTTACAGCCTTATTCCAAAATGGATTCAATTCATTTTTTTCCTCAGAATTCTACACACAACACCCCATAATGACAACGTGAAAGAAGTTTACTTGAGATTTTTGCAAATTTGTTAAAAATAAAATGGGGGGTGTTAGAATCCACAGGGTGAGCACCCCCTACTGGCCTCTCCAGACACCTCATTGAGCAGCAACCCCAGCTTTTCCTTGGTGGTCTCCCATCCAAGTATGGGCTGGGCCCAAACAGGCTTATCTTCAGGTGGATGACCTGTTTTGAAGTGCAGATAGGATGGCTGCTGACATTACTTCAGGAGCTTCTGTATAAAACTGAATTGCCACCTTTGGGATAACCACCCACCCATCCATCCATCCATCCGTTCATCATGTTTCATTCTTAGATAATGCCATTCTCAGCTGTCGGGCTCATAATGCCAAACTTGTGCAATATCATTTTTGACTAATAAGCAGCTAAAGTTTTTTCTTATGCTGAATCTTAAGGCATGTACACTTCATTCCAAGAAGACATGGCTGCTCATTTCACTAGCAGGGCACATAGTATCCCCCCCAGGTTATATTACAATCCATAGTTTAAATGTTTTCACTAACTTTTATGAGGCCCGGCATGGAGGGATCAGTGTGTACTCTTAATTGCTACTGCTGTGAGTGTACTGTATATGGTGATGCAGCCAACAGGCTTCAGGGTTATTTCAGGTTTTTATGCAATGAAGAGAATAACGAAAAGCTGAAAGTGTCAGCATGCAGCTGCTTCCTCGTGCATATAAGGGCAAGGAGCACTTAAAGCGTAGACGGCCTGTATTGTGTTGGCTGTTTTTTAATTTTTTTTGTCATTCATTATTTTAAACATTCATTACACACAACTAACTTCACCTGAAATAATGTGCAAATTCTCCACTTTTTTCTTGTTTAAATGTATGAGACTCTTCTGTGTCTGACTGTACATTACACAGTGGATACAACATCCCTTCAGAAGCCAAAGGCAGCCCTTAGGTTGATTGTATTTGCGTGTGCAAGGTTCTTTAGAAAGTAATTTTTTCTTATGCCAGGGCCTTGCAGACAGTTTCATTTTTTCATTCCATTCTCAAAATTGCTGTGTCTGCAGAATAGATAATTTGTTCCTTAATGATAGTTTTTAAGCTGCCAGCATTGATATATTTATTGCAGTCTGTTGTGTGTGTGCGTGCGCCTGTGCTCATAGACTGGGAAACTATCCATGAGGAAGGAAAGGACAAAAAAAAATGAAAAGTGGACCTGGCCGCTTGTGAGATAATGTCTAACAGCATATGATACGAGAGCTGTCTCTGGGCATTATTCCATTTTATTAATTTTAACTGGCTGGTCGAAGAAAAATAGATTTTTACCTTTGTGATTTTAAAAAGAAAAATAAACATTTTCTTGAAATTTATAGGGTAAGAAGTAACATTAATCTGACAGAAGATTTACTCCCCAAAGAAGTAAATGTCCCATATAATACATTAAAAATCAGATTAGGGCAGATGCTAGGCTTAATATTATTATATACATTTCCTGCTCAGTTCTCGTTAAATATTGTGTTTATGTATCTATATAAGTGGAGATTTGTTTGTGTTTTTCTTCTGTCCTTCTGGCCATCTGACCTTACTGTGGTGTGTTATTTATTCTTTAATATTATTGATTATTTTTAATTGTTTTCTCTTCTTGTAACTTTGTTTTTGTCATCTTGTAAAGCACTTTGTGCTACATTGCTGTATGAAAATGTGCTATATAAATACATTTTGTGTGTAAACTCTGTGTGTGTGTATATGTATATATATATATGTATATACGGTATATATGTGTGTATATATATGTATATATATATACGAGGTGTGGCAGAAAAGTAATGAGACTGATTTTTTATTTACCAAAGTTTTTTCAAACATCAATGTTATCCCCTTCAAAGTAGTTCCCTTGGGCAGCTACACACCGATGGAGACGTTGTTCCCACTGTTGGTAGAAGCCTGGAAGTCTTCAACCGGTATGGTCTTCAGCATGTCCGTTACACTCTTTTGGATGTTTTCTAAAGTCCCAAAATGACGTCCTTTGAGGACATTTTTTAGTTTAGGAAAAAGGAAAAAGTCACACGGACTGAAGTCAGGTGAATAAAGGGGGCTAGGGAACCACAGGAATGCCTTTTGAGGTCAAAAATTCTGTTATGGAGAGGGCAGTTTTTCGGCACCATTTTGGCACAGACCTTTCGCATGTGCAAATGTTCAGTCAAAATTTGATGAACGGTAAATCTGTTCAAATTTAATTGTTCACTCAACATTCTTAATGTTAAACGACGGTCTGATCTCACAAAAGTGTTCACACGTTCGATGTTTTAATTGGTTTTCGAAGTTGAAGTCCTCCCTGAACGGCGTTCATCTTCAACGTGTTTTCTGCCTTCTAAAAATGATTTGTGCCAGCGAAAAACTTGAGCTCGGGATAAAGAATGTTCCCCGTAGGCCTGTTTTAACTTTTCAAACGTCACACTTACAACGTTGCTCCAAATTCCGCTGTTCCATTTTGCGTGACGCACAACCAAAAACACAACTTCGCTAATAGCAGTCACAAAAATCACGTAGTTAACGGAAGGAGTTGAAACTCGCACTGAGCTATGGGAGGGTACTGATACACGTGCTCTCAGCGTTGCCAGATCGCTTGCAGTGTTGCCAGTCTCATTACTTTTCTGCCACACCTCGTATGTGTATATATATGTTCAGCTCTGACGGGAGAGCGTCCCCCACGTGGGGAGAAAAGCACGTGGCCGTGATGTCTCTGGCAATCAGCAGCTACCCTCTAAAACACACGTAGCTCTGATCTCTCTCTCTCTCTCTCTCAAAAACATCAAACATTACTCCTTAACAGTCTGTAGATGATGATGTCTGCTGACCAAACAGGTATCGTTAGCTCAGCGGAGGCGAGGTGCGCTCCAACACGTGGCGAGAGGTACAGCAACTCAAATGGAGGCTGGCGTGTGAGTGAGTGAGGAGGGCCCTACCCGACTCCCCACTATTGAGGTCCCAATCCCCTTCCCCTCAGCTCACAACATTTTTCTCGGATTTCCACAAACAAATCAGTACCACAACCAGACAGTGATACTTAACTGGAATGTTCAAGCAAATTCTAAAAAAAAAAAAGAATCTAAATCTGTTAAGTAGTGTTAAGTAGTTCTCTTGTGAAAGCAGACAGACAGACAGATGCTGGCTTATATATATATATATAAATATGATAGAGATAGATATATAGATATGTATAGACATGTATAGATAGATGTGTCTATATCTATCTATCTATCTATCTATCTATCTATCTATCTAATCCTGCCAACTACTCTGTCTGTTTTTATATCTATATATATCGCTTCGCTCACCAACCACCCGGCCTGCACTACGCACCAGCCACTTCACATCTCTGCCGCTTGCGTATGTGGCTTTCACCAAACAACAAATCTTTTAATTCTCACAGATAGGCCTCTTCACTAGGAATAAACACTACTTTTCCCTGATGGCAACACGAACACAACGTGCTACAAGTCTCAGACTTAAAGCTTAAATCCGAACAATATATTCGATCTCGTTTCGCTGTTTCTCCAAATAATAATTTCTGTTTGTTTGCGCTAATGCGATGATGAGATTTGATGGGCTCTGAAGATTGGTACATTAACAACTGGTAGTGCCAGGCCCATATAAAAAAAATGCCATAGCCCGCTTGTGCCCAAGCTGACCTCTTCAGTCAGAGTGACCTTTGTAGGCTCATTATCGTCACATTTGCAAGGTACTGCTAGAGGGCTGCCTCCATTAGACTGTGGCTTGTGCTAATCAACGTGTAACATGCTACGGTAAGTAATTCCAAACAGCACTCTGATGCCACTTAGAGCTTTGGTTTCCCCAAAGAGAGTCAGATTTTGCTTTATGCTGTATTCCGTCTGCTATAAATATAATTGCATATTACTGCCA
Organism: Polypterus senegalus; assembly: GCF_016835505.1. NCBI lineage: Eukaryota > Metazoa > Chordata > Cladistia > Polypteriformes > Polypteridae > Polypterus > Polypterus senegalus. The sequence goes on from NC_053169.1 coordinate 3,442,216, forward strand.
AAAGTCAGGCAGCACATCAGTATGTGAAACACAAGAGTGGAGCGAGCTGGTCCTCCCCACACAAAGAGATTGCTGGCATTCACACTTGACTGCTGGGAGATTTAGAGCGAGTTAAAAAAGAAAACAAATATCTAAAAATGAGAAGTATTAAAAGATTGATCATTTGGATATTGTAGCTTGCATTCTTTTTATTAAAGTTTGGTCAAACATTGGCAAAATATAAGAATAGTATAATTTTCTAAAAAATAATGATAGTGAAAGAAAAGGAAGAAACAGCTGACTGAACAAAGTCCGTTACAACAATGCAGTGAACAAGACTGAGTTTTCTTACAGGCCTAAGCTTTTATAAAATTAGAGTCGGTGAGGAAATTTTTTTTAATAAAGTAAGTGCCTCAATAGTAGAATATGGGTTTGAAATAAAAAGAATACACGCCCTATTGTGTCTTATTCAATTGTGCTTCTGTTTAAATTGAATTAGAGATTACAAAGGATAGCATATTCTTTTATTACTTATTGTGGATGCGGCAAACTTTGAGTATCCGGGTGCACTTTCAAGTTACAGCACAGTTATTTTAATCTTTTAAAGTGCAGATTATAAAAAGACATGTGTTCTGTTGGTTGTCAAAGGCAAACGTGCAATTAATCGATTTACTCGAGACTCGTCACTCCTACCAGCCCATTTGAATCTTTTACTCATCCACACTCAGCCTACGGCCTCCTTCTCTTACAGGTTAAGATGCCGGTTTCTCTTCTGAATGTTGGTCATACAGTATCTTGTGTGTGTATGTGTTGACATATGTGTGCAATATTTATTTATATATATATATATATATATATATATATATATATACACAGGGTGTCCCTAAAGTCTGGACACACAGGCAAAATTCATATTTTCAGTAAACAAATGTGAACAATATTTGATTTAATTGAGATATTAATTAATAACATCCTCAATGTGATTTCCACCATTTGTGATGCAAAGGTCGATGCGCTTTGCGAGATTCACATGAACCTGATGCATTGACTCCACATTTCTGTCAAGTTGAGCGCTGCCTGTTTCTTTAAACTTTCTAACCACCTTCACTACGGTGGAAAAGCCAATTGGGATCCTTCTAGGATGACGTGCATTAAATTCTTTGCTATCTTTCGATATGACCAACCTTCACATCCACTGAGAAGTACCAATTCAATTCTTTCTTTTTTCGACAAACTTATATTTAATTTGTGGGGCAAAAAAACATGGTTAGTTATGAACAGTGCTATTTCCTACATGTCCGGACTTTAGGGACACCCTGTGTAATGATATCAACTGCCTGCAGTTCCTCCCTGTTTCTGACTGAGAATGTGCAATGCTTTACGAAGCACAAAATTTGGCAACAAAGACCCAGTGCAGTTGCAGAACTGATGAACTGCATAATGGATGAATGGGGGAATATGACCAACGTGTGTCTTCAGTACCCAAATCCTTAATAAGTGTTATTACAAGAAATGGCGATGTGACACAATGGGAAACACACGACTGGCCCAACTTGATTGGAGCGTGTTATAGTCATCGAATTTGACATGCATGTATATATTCAAAAAACAAAATTCAATTCACAAGATAAAACATCAAATAATGTGATCTGGTAGTGTTTTCAATATACTGCAGGGTGAACAGAATTTCTAAATCACTCCATTTTCTTTTTTTTAGCATTTTCCATACTGTGACAACATACACACCCCTGTTAAACTGGCAGGTTTTTTGATGTTATCAAATGATACCAAGACTAATCATGTCAGAATTGTTCTCACCGCCTCCGCTAAAGTAGTGTGTCTTCTATTTGGGACTCGTGGTGCTCCCCTTAGATGAATGGGCAGAAGATGCCCCCACTTTTGGGCTTTTCAAACAAAAGCTCAACCTCTCATACTGATTTGATTTATTTCTATTAATGTCCACCAGACCATCATCCTGAAATTATAATGTATGTAACTTAAAGCTATGACACACAAGCACTGATAATGTCAGTAGGTTCCAAGCTTTTAAAAATTCTATTAGGAAGGAGTATTCTGAAGTCGGCTCAAAACTTAACTGGAAGCCAGTGTAAAGACGCAAGGACAAGGGTCATATGGTCGCACTTCCCGTTGCGATTTTTACAGCATTGTTTTGTATAAACTGAACAATATGAATCAGCAGATGTGTTTCAAGAAACGTGGTGGTGGCTCCTTTCGACCAATAGCAGTACAGTAATCCCTCCTCGATCGCGGGGGTTGCGTTCCAGAACCCCCCGCGATAGGTGAAAATCCGCGAAGTAGAAACCATATGTTTGTATGATTATTTTTATATATTTTAAGCCCTTAGAAACTCTCCCACACTGTTTATAAATATTCTCCGCACAGTTATACAGTAAACCCTTGTTTATTGCGGTTAATCCGCTCCAGACAGATAAATGAATTTCCACGAAGTAGGATTCTTTATTCATAAATCTAATATTTTCGCAGTTGGCGCATAGAAAACCTGTTTACGACCTTCTAAATACGTTTTTTAACATTATTAGAGCCCTCTAGACATGAAATAACACCCTTTAGTCAAAAGTTTAAACTGTGCTCCATTACAAGACAGAGATGACAGTTCTTTCTCACAATTAAAAGAATGCAAACATATCTTCCTCTTCAAAGTGCGCGTAAGGAGCGGAGAATGTCAGAGAGAGAGTAAAGTAAGCAATGAAAAATCAATAGGGCTGTTGCGCTTTTAAGTATGCAAGCACCGCGATAAAGCAGCGGCAATGAAGGGATCAATGCGAAGGTAGCCTTTCAACATTTTTTACAGGAGCGTCTGTATCTTCTAAGCAAACAGCCTCTGTGCAAAAAGCTCCTCTGCTCACATCTCCTCCGTCAAGCGCAGAGAAGGTCAGAGAGAGAGAGAGCGCGAGATTAAAGCAAACAATCAAAAAATCAATAAGTGTGCTTTTGGACGCACCTCGATAAAGCGGCATTTCTTAGAGGACCGTCCGTATCCACTAGGCAAACAGCTTCTGTGCAAAAAGCACCTCTGCTCACACCCCATCCGTCAGGCGCAGAGAATGTCAGAGAGGGTGAGAGAGAGGCAGAGACAAGCAAACAATCGAGCACCGCGCAGGAGGCATATATTATAGCATTGAGGAGTTTTAGTTAATATGTAATACGTGCTCTGATTGGGTAGCTTCTAAGCCATCCGCCAATAGCGTCCCTTGTATGAAATCAACTGGGCAAACAAACTGAGGAAGCCTGTACCATAAATTAAAAGACCCATTGTCCGCAGAAATCCGCGAATCAGAGAAAAATCCGCAATATACATTTACATATGCTTACATATAAAATCCGCGATAGAGCAAAACCGCGAAAGTCAAAGCGCGATACAGCAAGGGATCACTGTATACCCTCAAAATGCCTCACTGAGACTCTTGTTCTTCTTTGTTTGGTCGATCGATCAATCGAGCTGCTGTAAAAAGCCAAATTTCCCCTGGGAACAAATAAAATTCCATCCATCCAGCCTGTGATAATGTATTATAGTTGTCATTTTTACCAGAAATTAATAAAATAATTTATTTCTCAGTATCCTGCATATCCTAATTGTTTTGTATTTTGCAAGTAAAAAAATCTAGGTTTTAGACAAGCATTGTAATTTGTCAAATCCCATGTATCTTTTGAATTTTTTGTGTTACATTAGGAAAAATTGTTTGATTTTAAAAATCTTATTGAAATGGGCAAAACTGTACCCTTGTGTAAATTACATTTCTACTGTTATGTAGTTGTTTTTTATTTAAATTTTTTAGTATTCTTCTCATGGCCATCTCCTCTGGTTTGGGTTTTGATTAATGAAGAATTTAAATTTTTGTTGTTTTTTTTCCTTTGACGTGTATAAAATGATGTTAAATAACTTTTGCAGTGTTTTCTTTGTTTGCCTACACGCCCCCTTTTTTGTGTGCTTTGTTATAGCGTTGCTAGGTAACAACCCAGTTATGCATGCACAGCATGTGACATCTCAAGGCTATGTCACATTACGTGATTTTCAGTCGTTGTAAACCAAATCCTAGCAAGTCAGTGGCGCTCTCTCGTGAAGACAGTTGCCTAATGTGACATGTCCAGTGACCCAGTCCAACAAGTCTGCAACTCACTCCGATAAAATCAAACTGGTTTGATTTTTCTCTTTGGTCCCGGGGTGGCTCTGTGTTCATGGGAGTTGACAATCGGTGAATACTCGTATGGAAGTATAATGATGACGAATGAGGAACACGGGTGCGCTGGAAACTCTGTGTTCTGACCTGGTTAGTAACTTTCAGTTGTTGAAACTGTCATGGTCTAACAACGAGACGAGCAACTGTGCACTCTAATATACCCCACGGCTAGAAATCGCATATGGCATCAATGCCTTTAGCTGCAACAGGATTAAAGGTCAGCAGTGACATGTCATCTCAGTCCAAGATTACGGATCATCTCTTAAAGAAAGCCCTCATGTAACAGCTTTCCTGGTTTAGAGGTGTAGGCCGTGTGTTTTAACTACGACTTTTGATTACATTTTGTTTCAGTGTCTGCTTCTCTGGCTTTCTGCTTTCAACACTGTCTTGTTTTACTTGGTTAACGGATCGAGCCTCCATGTCCTTTTTTCCCTTTTATGTCAGTAGCCCATTGCTAGTAAAACAAGTACATAAAACACTCACTCAAATTCCTGCAATTTCTTAGAGTAAAGAATAAAAAAAATAAGAAGCTCACTACTTAATTAAATCAGGAAATGATTTGTTCTCTGATTAAGAAATAGATAAAGCAGTTTGAAAGCGTGCCTGCCTAATATTACAATTCAGCACTACATGAAGCACTGAAAAAACGCACATTAAAAACCTGTTAGATACGTGATTACATTCTTAGCTGTGTATCGGTGTCCACTGTGTTTCATTATTGCTTTCTGTTTGTTCCTTTTCAGCAATCATCTGGAAAAAAGCTTGCAGCTGCTAATGGATCGAGTGGATGATATGACGCAAGATATCGTTAAATACAACACTTACAGTAGGAATCTAAGCAAACAGCAGCAGCAGAAGCATCAGGTAACTGTTAGTCACCGACCTCAAATAATAGATTTTTTGTGTTGATATGCTAATAAACGGTATTTATACTGTGAACTGAGCAGCTCTTTACTTTAGAAAGCCTCACTTGCATTTTAGATCTTAGTAAGCATGGAGGCATTTGTCATTTAAGAAGCTGATATTTTCTTTTTCCTCAAATAAGAGGCTGTCATAACTGACATACAAAGAGCCACAGATTAAGTGGGGTTCACTTCGTGGAGTAACAGCCTCCTGTGTTAGGAGCTTGGCGAGCCGATTTGATTTTGGTTTGCCTTTGATCTTCCTTTTCTGGCTTTGGAGACTTCTGCTCTTGACTAAGCTTGGTGATACCAGTGACTGGCGAGCGTGTTGAAGATCATGGACACAGCCTTTTCAAAACCAGCAAGAATGCAGTCTTCTATTTGTACATTTGTATGTCTTTGAACTCCTTTATTAAGATGACAGTTTTATAAACATAATTATTATGCCACTAGCAAAATACCCGCGCTTTGCAGCGGCAAATTACTGCATTAAAATTTTTATTAAGAAGAAAAGTAAACCTTTTTAAACTGAAGGAAAATATACCAATAATTATTTGTTAAGGATCTCTTTGTATGCCACGTTGTCAGTTCGGCCCTCCGGTTGTAATATGACCAAGCTGTGCGCTGAGCTTACTCTTGAGCATGCAATGTACAGTTGGCCATGTGAACAGTAATCTTGTCTCGAATCTCACAGCTTGGATTGCTGCTGTCATAATCGGTTTGAGTTTTTAATGGTTTGTTTCAATTAGGACAGTATGTGTAGGACTTGTGTTGAAGTGACGTTTGGCATCTGTCAAGCGTTGTAAGCACACAACCGGTTTCATCGATAAAATCACATCCAGCTTTTGAGAGTTTAAACATTCATAAACATCAAAGTGTCCACTACTGAAATCGTCACCTGTCAATCTAAGATGTTTAAGAGGCATTGGCAGTTGTCCAAAGGTGTAAAATATTTGGCCATTTCGGTACACTTGAAAGCGACAACCAAACAATTCAGTGGCAGCCATCAACTCACATGCAGATCCATAGGTGAAGGACTTAAGCGTTTCACTCTTCTAGTGCTCCTGTGTAGTCTAATTATCTCCTGTACCGTCATCAGTCCACACCTTGAACCTGTGCCAGTCACTCAATACATAAGACACAATGTTTCTCCAGATATCATGAGTGAGCCTGATATGGCCGTGCAATATGATCATCTCGATAGACATGGTAATGGGGGTTGGAATGATAAAGGAAATGGGTACCTGAGCAATGTAAAGTAAGTCTAAAATACCTACACAATAACTATAATTGTAACAAACAAACAATAAAACAGCGGAGAAGCCGTGGATTAAACAAAAAGGCTGTAGTTATCAGTAGGGAGACGGAAATCCCGTGGCGAAGCAAGGAAGGGAATGAAGATACCGGAGCGACGGACGGCCTTATATAGGCAGGCAGCAAACAACGTGGGAGGCGTTGGGATGGGGGATCCAACGCCGCCTCACACGGCGAACGAGCTGCAGGCTATGGACGTATATATGTACGTAAGTAGGATTCAATTATATATGGACGTGTCAAGATTATAGAAACGTTAAAAGAAACTGTGATGAGATCAGACCATTTATTCTAATAAGCCTGTCCATCCTATTCATGTAGATTGTCCAAAGTAACATCACTTCATGATCTGAAGGTCCCTTAAGTCCCACTCTCTACCATACTACTTGGTAAATTTATTTCATGTGGCTGTGGCTCTTTGTGTGGAGAAAAACTTTGTAACATTTGTGCATGATCTGCGCTTATGAAGTTTCCCACTGTGTCCCTGTGTTCTAAAGTATGAGCTTGGATCTACTGTAATAACTCCTTTTATAATTGTTTTAAACACTTCTTAATCCTCATTTGATTAAACTGAGAAGGTTCTCCTTCAGTATCCCCTTATAGCTTAGCACTCCTAGTTCAGAATCACCCTAGTTTCTCTTCTATGGACTTGTTCTAGTGCTGCTATGTCTATTTTGTAGATTTCACACCAAAACTGCACACAGGACTCCAGTTGAGGTCTCACTAGTGCATCGTATAACTTACACATGACCCCCTTTGACTTTAGGTTTCTACATGACAAGTTTGAAATACAACACCCTATTGGCTTTCTTGATTGCTTCTATATACATTCTGGATATAGATAGTGAGGAGTCTATTCTCATAAGGTGTACTTGAAAGTCTGAGTTACACCCATTGTGTATTTAAATCAATGTTTTTACTTCCTACATGTAATATTTAACATTTGATTACATTACATTTTATCTGACATGAATCTGTCCAAGCCTGTATGCTCTCCAAGTCCTTCTGTAACGATTCAATGGATTCTCAAGTATCTGCCAGTCCACTCCACCTGCATACTTCTTATTTCCTCATTAATTATGTCCTTATCTGTATTGTTTGTATTAGATAGATAGATAGATAGATAGAACATACTACTTCATTTGTCCATTGAATTTCCTGGAAGGTCAGATTTTTTGTTTTATTATAAACATGAAAGTCCTTCATCAGATTTTACTTCTATAATTTAGAAAAACAATAAATTAAATGTACACAGTGGATGTTGCATGTGTGTAGGGCTTTGCACTTACTTTTCGAGTGCTTTATTTTTTTATTTGTGTAAATGACTGTTTATTTATCTTTCTACAGTATTATGTAGCATCTTTCATATAGTGCCTTTCACATCTATGTGCAAAAATATACAATAATAAAAATAATAATAATACATTTTATTTATATACTTATCTAACTATTTATGTATTAATTTATTTAAAGGGCTTCTGTAAATACCACATTTCCCCTGGGAGCAAATAAAGTTCTATCTATCTATCTGTCTATCTATCTATCTAATCCTGCCAACTACACTATCTATCTATCTAATCCTGTCAGCTATGCTATCTATCTATCTAATCCTGCCAACTATGCTATCTATCTATCTGATCCTGCCAACTACGCTTAAACATCTATCTATCTATCTATCTATCTATCTATCTATTTAATCCTGCCAACTACACTATCTATATATCTAATCCTGCCAACTACACCAAATAAATACTATCTATCTATTTATGCCTACTATATCAATTTTTTTGTGTGTCTGTCTAAATAATCAGCAGCTCTAGTCAGGGTATGCCACACTAAAGTCGTGATTCATCAGCCTGAGAGTAAAAGGACATCTCTTATATTTGAAGGCAGGTCACTTAACAACTTTCCTACTGTTATTTTATTAATTAAAACCTCCTGCATTAGTTGTCATGTTTCCATCTTTAAGTATGTGTGATTAATTCAAATAAATAAAAGTTCTTTTGTGAGAAAAATAAAGTGTCTGCCATGAAGTCCTTGGTAACTCTCTTTAGAGCTCTGCAATTAAATTGTGGTGAGGCACAGATCAGGGCAAAGAGATCAGTTTCTAAAGCTTTGAGTGTTCACCTTTCCATAGTTAGATAAATTGATAGCGTAGTTGGCAGGATTAGATAGATAGAAACTTTATTGATCTTGAGGGGAAGTTAAATACCAGCCTTCCTTCCTGTAAACAGAGTTCCTGCTGCTCACTTGCATTGTAAAAAGATCTATATCCATAGCAAACTTAAACTAAAGCACTGCACACGTAGTAGACAAGCAGTCGAGAATAAACTATATGCTATTAGTAATGAAAAGAAAGAAAAACATCAT